>NC_061086.1:23543181-23846212 GCF_018902025.1 Drosophila willistoni | reverse complement strand
CAAATTTAAGAATTATTTCTGGTTTAAAGTTTGGAGATCAAAAGTCCTTATTTCCCTACACCCATGAAAAGTTATCTATGATGATCTTTGGAATTTGTCAACTCTTAAATGATCTTGGAATATTCTCAAAGAGTGCTAACAGGATTAAATGCTTGAAAAGGTCTAAAATCTTTCTAATATCCTTATTAACAGTTTATCCCTTTTTTACAAGCATTCAACACAACTACAAAAAAAGGGTCAAATTTAGAAGTACTTTCTAATCAACAAACCATTCGATAATCGTAATCGTAATCGTAATGTTTTATCCTATTTGACAATCTGCATCGTATTTCATAATCTGCAGTTTGTAACTAAGATCAAAATTCGTTCGGATATCAAATCTATAGTTAATACTAATAGTTGTATGTCTTTTTTGTGTAGGTAATTAAGTTCGATTCATAGATAATGGTGTCAAGATTAGTCATTGCTTTTGACCTTTATACTGTTACTAGATTATGCTGCCAAACTTCATATAATAGATGATGCAACTAATAAAGACTTTGGTTTAAATAAATAATATTATCAAAATTATTGCTCATACTGCAGTAACTGTGAGTCAACCTTTTAAGATATCAGTTTGTTTGGGAAGTAAAGTTTGAAGAAATCCTTTAGAGATTTATTTCTTAGTATATCTGCTTATAAATTAATTCCCATAAAACGGAAGACACTGTGGCTGATATATATATATATATATATAAATGTACATGTATATTATATGTACTTATATTTTAATTCGACATAGATAGCCCATAGGAACAAACATCGATAAGCAAACGAATATTATGATTGTGAATGAATGTACCTGAAAATATAGATAATAGTATCTAATTTATGTGTGTGTGTGTGTCGACATTTGACACTTAAAGTTGTTGACGTGCTGTTTGCTATAAAAGCAATTACGCCTGGTTACCAAAATTCAGTAGTTTGTGTTTGTTCTTTTACAACGGACCACAATCTTGAAGCTATTAACATGGACTTTTACTACGTTCCTGGATCAGCCCCTTGCCGCTCGGTCATCATGGTCGCCAAAGCCCTTGGACTTGAGCTGAACAAAAAGTTGGTAAATCTTTTCGAGGGCGAGCAGCTGAAGCCCGAGTACGTTAAGATCAATCCCCAGCACACAGTCCCCACTTTGGTAGATAACGGTTTCGCCCTATGGGAGTCTCGTGCCATTCTCGTCTATCTGGTGGAAAAGTACGGCAAGGATGATACACTTTATCCCAAGAATCCCAAGGAGCAGGCACTGATTAACCAGCGTCTGTACTTTGACATGGGAACACTGTACCAGAGCTATGTCGACTATTATTATCCACAGTTTCGATTCAACAAACCAGCCGATCCAGAAGTCTTCAAGAAGGTGGAAGCCGCTTTCGAGTACCTAGATACTTTCCTGGAGGCCCAGGAATACGTGGCCGGTGGCCAACTGACTGTAGCCGATATTGCCATTTTGGCAAGCGTTTCCACCTTTGACATCTCTGAATTTGATCTTACCAAGTATCACAATGTGAGCAAATGGTATGCGAATGCCCAAAAGGTGACACCTGGTTGGGATGAGAACTGGGAAGGTCTCTTGCAAATGAAGAAAATGCTCGAAGCCAGAGAAGCAGCAGCCCAACAAAATTCAAACTAGTCTTAAAGAACCTATAACTAATTATTAATTTATTTAATAAAATAAATTCATGAACAACTGTTATACATCTTGTTTGAATCTTTTTTAAATGGACACAAAGTGTAAGAAAATATTAACCAAAAACCAAGAAAATGTTATCGGATCTTAAGATACGATTTAGAAGATTATTTATAATTATCTGTTCTTAGGGAGAGTGGGGCTAATCGGCGCATTTTTTTTAATCCTTCATATATCGTGATCGGGAGCTCATATCCTCTCATATGAGCACTTAAATGAAAGGTTGATTCATTGTCCAACTATTGATCAAAGATACGTTTCGATATAATTTACCGTTACAAAGCTATAGCGGTTTTTTGGAACATACTCCAAATTGGCGTTGTCAAAAATAGCGGGGAAATGTGGCGCATCGGCGTTTTTCAAGTTTTTTTATATAAAATAAAGCGATTTTTGGGGGAAAAAAAAACACAATATAGTTTAATATTAAAAAATTTGTTTTATAAAAAACACTTTCTGTACCAACAATGTTGATTGGATTAGACTTTCATTTATGATTGTTAATTTCATCGTTTGTATGGCAGCTATATGATATAGTACTCTGATCCGTCTGATTCTGGCACAAGTAGTGTTTTTATCAATAACTAGGTTTATATATCGAACTTTTATTCAAATATAGTTATGATTTTAAAACGCCGACGCAATCATTGTAAGTTACAATGGAATAATTTTTCATAATGAATCTTTAGTATTTAGATAAAACAATTGTTTATTGTTTCTGTATAATAATCGATATCTACTTGATTTATAACTTTAAACTTTGCGACCTTAGAACTTTAGATCCTGAGAATTGTCTTAAGTACCAAACCCTTAAAACACCAAATTGATTTAACACTCATCTTATAAGTTTATTCAATATAAAAATAAATTACATTAAATGTAGATATCTAAGGAACGGAAGAATTTACTTCTTGGCAGGTAACATTGTCTCCAGCATCTTCTTCAACTGCATCAGTCCTTCCCAGTTCTCGTCCCAACCGGGTGTAACCTTCTGGGCATTCTCGTACCACTTGGTCACATTTTGATACTTGCTAATATCGATGCCAGCCACAACAAAAGTGGAGACGGTGGCCAGAATGGAAATGTCAGCCAAAGTTAAATGATCGCCGGCCACATATAGTTGACCTTCGAGGAATGTGTCTAGGAAGCCAAAGGCGTCCTCTATTTTCTTCAAATCTTCTGGATCGCCAGGTTTACCGAAACGGAATTGTGGATAAAAGTAATCGCCAAAGGACTTGTTCAGCTTTCCCATATCAAAGTACAGACGCTGGTTAATCAGTGCCCTCTTCTGAGGATCTTTGGGATAGAGTGAATCGTTCTTGCCATACTTCTCCACCAAATAAATGAGAATGGCCCGGGATTCCCAAATGGAGAAACCATTATCCACCAGTGTTGGGATTGTGTGTTGTGGATTAAGTTTCACAAATTCTGGTTTCAATTGCTCGCCCTGCATAGTGTTGACGATTTTCTTGTTAAACTCAAGGCCCAGAGCTTTGCCAAGCATAATAACTGATCGGCATGGAGCCGAACCGGGTAGGTAGTAGAAATCCATAGCTGACATTGGGATACGCTCTTTGGGGCTGTCAAAGTAAACTGAATTTCAACATCCAGGGGGAGCTTATTTATATAGCAAACACTTGAATTATCTTTCTCTTCGCAAGCTCACTTCAAAGCTCTTTTGACTCTTAATATCTATAGTATATACAAAAAACTATATACATATATATTGTATACATATATATTTATTTGTTTGTTATTTGTTTGGCTAAATTTTGCATGTCATCGTGAATTTCCTGAAATGTTTGTACTTAAGTGTGATTCATTTAATAGAACTCCTGTGACGAAATTATAGAGCATGCCAATTGACTCTAATTCCCTTTGAATACCCTTTAAATACATTGAGGCATGGATTTTTGGGGCTACAGCAAGCATTTCTTTCCATTTCAGTATATTTAACTTTCTTTTACGCAATTTATAAACAATGCTCTTAAAAATTGACTTTATACACATTTACCATTAGTATTTTTAAATATTTATTGAAATATTTTGAACAACAAACAAATAAATATGTGTAAATCTGTGTAAAGTAATTTGTGGTATCTTATTTGAATGCGATCATCTCTTTAATTTCCATATTTGTTTAAATAAATGAAAAATCAAACATTTATTATATGCCTTCTAAAGGAGAATATATAAAAACACAAGGATTTTAATCTGTTTAAGCTCAAAAATTGCAAAAAAAAAAAAAGAATTTAAATTGTTTTAGAATTGTTTGGAAATTGTCTTTTTTAGAAGTACTTTTAAACTCGTTTATACCCTATTTTAATAACAGCTGCTACTTTATCTATTTTCAATTCGTTGGAGTTAACCGAATTCACGTTCTCTGATAAGCAAATCAACTATTAACAATTGTCGAGAATAATGACTAATAGCCAAAATTCGACAGTATCTGATTTTAAGTGCATAGTTCTATATTTTGTTTGACTGATCTATAAGTACTTATTATTTTGTAATTTTATGCAAATTTTCGTTCAATATTTTTAGATTAAGTTCCAAGAAGTTACAAGTTCTCTTATCAGCAATTTGTAATCTAATATGTTGTAAATGTTGACTTAATAGGTTTAATGATCCCATATAAAATATATTATTAGTAATATGTTGTGATTTGGGTAATGAGAAGTACTTCTATGAATTATTTCTCCAAGCTAATGTTAACTTTTCGCTCTGTTAGGCATCTTTGAGGTGGGTCGAAATAATTGCTTTGGTATTTGAGCTATTTCACCATAAGCAAAATACATATATACAAGTTCATAATCACAAACATTAATGACAAAGCTAAAAAACAAAACATTTATATACAGAGAGTGCCAAAATTATATGTCAAGAGAGTCCCAAAAAAAAACAAGAGAGGGAGTCTATAAAAGTCGACTCTTAATAACAAAATATTTCAGTTTATTACTGCTGCTTCAACCGTTTGTTGATATTCAAAAAATGGATTTGTACTATTTGCCTGGTTCAGCTCCCTGTCGCTCCGTTTTAATGGTGGGCAAAGCTTTGGGAATTGAGTTTAACAAGAAGTTTCTCAATACCCTCGAGGGGGAACAATTGAAGCCAGAGTTTCTGAAGATCAATCCCCAACACACGATCCCAACACTTGTGGATAATGGTTTTGCCATCTGGGAATCGAGGGCCATTCTCACGTATCTAGTGGAGAAATACGGCAAGAATGATTCGCTCTATCCTAAGGATCCACAGCAAAGAGCACTGATTAATCAGCGTTTATACTTCGATATGGGCACTCTGAATAATGCCTTTTTTGAGTACTTTATACCTCAGTTCCGCTATGGCAAGCCAGCCGATCCGGAGGCTTTCAAGAAAGTGGAGGCCGCCTTTGGCTTTCTGGAGACTTTCCTGGATGAAGAAGAATTTTTGGCTGGCAAACATTTAACACTGGCTGATATTGCTATTCTGGCTACCGTCTCGACTCTTGTTGTGTCTGGCGTCGATATCAGCAAATACAAGAATGTGAGCAAGTGGTATGCCAACACCCAAAAGATAACACCTGGATGGGAGGAGAACTGGGAGGGTCTGATGCAGATGAAGTCTTGGATCGATGCTAAGAAGGCTGCCAAATAGATGCAGTATATACTCTCTAGTATTCATTAATATAAACAATAGAATAAATACATTTAGCTTGAAAATTCTTTCATTCTCTGTATGTTTCTCTTTCACATTCTCTCTCTCTCTCTCAGTCTCTTATCTCTCTTTGGCCACTTGATGATATTGCTCTGGCAAAGCAATGATAAACTTTTTCATTTCATTATAAAAGCATTTGCCTCTCTCCATTACAATTCAGTTGACATTTCATCATGGAATTGTACTATCTACCCACATCGCCACCATGTCGGGCCGTCATTATGGCAGCCAAGGCCGTGGGAGTCGATTTGAAGAAAACTATCTTAAACAGTCTAGAGGGCGAAACTCTGAGGCCAGAATTTGTCAAAATTAACCCACAGCACATAATTCCCACACTGGTGGACAATGGGTTTGCAGTTTGGGAATCGCGAGCCATTTTAATCTATCTGGTGGAAAAGTACGCCAAAGATGACTCACTTTATCCAAAGGATCCGCAGCAGAAGGCGGTGGTTAATCAGCGTTTGTACTTCGATATGGGGACTCTGACGCAAAGTTTTGCCGAATACTATTATCCACAATGGTTGTTTAGAAAACCCGCCGATCCGGAGGCATTCAAGAAGATTGATTTGGCGTTCTTCTACCTCAACACTTTTCTCGAGAATCAGGAATATGTGGCAGGAGATCATCTCACCATTGCCGACATTGCCATATTAGCCACAGTTTCCTCGTTTATTGTGGCTGGCATTGATATTAGCAAGTACTCGAATGTGGAGAAATGGTATGCAAATGCTCAGAAAATTACCCCTGGCTGGGATGAGAACTGTGAAGGACTTCTACTGCTTAGAGAATGGATCGATAGAAAAATCAATTTAACTAATTAAACTAATGATAAGACAACGTATTACGTTTACGATTATAAAATGAATATATATGATTAAAAATGTATTGGATTTTACATTCTTTCAGAGGTTAAAAAGTAATTCCATATGTTCTTTTTCTTACATTGGCTGACCTTTACAATAACTAAATGTCATTGTTTGAGCCTTTTAAAGCAAATGAAGTTTCAGAAAACTTATGCTTAGAACAGTGGTCATCTTACACATATTATTTAAGTGAATTAGTGAAATGATTAAGAATATTAAAACCAAACTTAATAAGTGGTATAGAGTAATTCAATCCATGGCAAATGACTAAAGCTGTCGATTCTGTGATTGGACTTACTCTCTTATGTCATTCTGTTATAAATTCTAATTACTTTTTTCCCAAATAAGTCAAATATTAGAAGTCGTAAAAGCTTTTTGGTCTTTTTCTATAGTTATCTTGCCCCACTGTGCCTTGAAAGCTACTTAATGGTCATTATCAGGGCCACCCCGAAATGATAATCACAGTAATTACTCCTCGGACATTTATTGCGTTTCCCTGTGACTAATCTAACAATCACAACCCATATAAGGCAATTGAATTTTCTTTTGGTCACACGACCAAAGGCCTGCGACATTATAAAAGCAGCGACTTACTTTAGTTGGTATTCATTACGGACAAGTTACTCGAATACTTAACATGGATTTCTATTACCATCCTGGTTCAGCCCCGTGTCGCGCTGTTATTATGCTGGCTCGAACATTGGGAATTGACCTTAACAAAATTCTGGTCAATACAATGGAACGAGAGCAATATAAGCCGGAATTCATGAAAATCAATCCGCAACATTGTGTGCCCACACTAGTGGATGATGGCTTCACTCTCTGGGAGTCGCGTGCCATACTCATCTACTTGGTGGAGAAATACGGCAAGGATGATTCTCTCTATCCCAGCGATCCGCAGCAGCGGGCTGTGATCAATCAGCGTTTGTACTTCGATATGGGCACATTGTTCCAGAGTTTCTTTGAGGCCATGTATCCGCAGATGCTCAATAAGCCAGTCGAACCGGCTGCCTTAAAGAAGGTGGAAACGGCACTCCAATGGCTTGATAGTTTTCTTGAGGGCCAACAGTATGTGGCTGGCGATTCGATGAGTGTGGCCGATATATCCATCTTGGCCACAATTTCCACCTTTGAGGTCCTTGACTATGACTTTAGCCCATTTCCGAATCTATCACAATGGTACGAGAACGCCAAGGAGCACACACCTGGCTGGGAGGAGAACTGGGAGGGTATAGTATTGATTAAAAAATTTGTAGAGGCCAATAAAGCCAAATAATTTCATTTTCTAACAAAATAATAAAAAAAAACTTTACTCTTGCTGTTCTCATTATAAGCTAAATTCTAATTTCGTATTTAAATTTGTTGAAGTTCTCGCTTAAAGACGTTAAATCTATTTTCAAAATTTTGTTGATGTAAAAAGCGAAAGCTTTTTTTTAGCTAAAGCTTTACCAAATTTTGTATCCAGTAGCGAATTTAAGGTTCATTTTTTGAGGGCGTCAAATTTGGTCAGTTTGAATTTATAAGTGTTAACCAGTTTTTGGTATTCTTATGATGTCTTGACTTGGCCAAATAGTATGGATTTTTAGAGTTAATCTTTGGATAAGTCGGTCCAATGCACATTTTGTTCAACACAACGCACCAAAGAAAAGAGAACGATTTACTTTAATTAGTTTATTATAAATTTTTAATCATTTTTCAAAATAGTTGACCATTCCATGTCATGTCTATGCCTCATTACGACGAAGACGTCGCCTCACACCTCCATAGTGGACTCTGTGAATACGAAAATGACGGCGATGCTTCTTCTTCTTGTGGGTCGGCTTGGTAGTTGAAGAACTTGGAGTTGATGGGGAAGTGGGAGTTGTAGGAGACGTCGGAGGAGTTGTTGGTGAAGTGGGAGTTGTAGGCGAAGTTGGAGTGGTCGGCGAAGTTGGAGTGGTAGGAGAAGTCGAGGATGAGTCGGACGGAGGTGTAGTTGGGGAAGTAGATGAGGAGTCAGACGGAGGTGTTGTAGGAGACGTCGATGAGGAGTCGGCTGGAGGAGTTGTAGGCGACGTCGATGATGAGTCGGATGGAGTTGGTGTATCAGCACCCAAAACAGACATCATTTGTACTGCGGCTACAATACAGATGAAGATGGCGAATTTGGATCCCATATTGACTTTCTTTTTGCTGATTGTTCTAGTGAACTGTGTCTTTTTCTTATGCCGAGCCCACTATTTATAGCAAGAAGTTTTAGATTCGCCTTCTATATATTTACTAAGGGTAAACATTGAAATGTCTGGATTTGGCAATTGCCAAAAAAATAGAACAATAGAATATGAACTTAAAAAAGAATTGCAAATACAGAACTCTTTCTGTGAGCCTATTGTTAAATTAAAACATTATGTATTTGTAAGTAAATAAATTAACTTACTAATACAAGTAACGAATTGAAAGTATAAATTCGCAAAAGTTAATCTTCCCCAAAATGTATTCTCTATTTGCAGCTGTTTAATCAAATTTCCAAACTAATTTCTACAAATAATGTTGGCATTCTAGAGATAATTTGAAAAATTCCACTGAAATCAATGTTTAAACATAAAACAAAAAAGTTTCCACTCGACAACAGTTCAATGAAAATCAATTTACTTTAAACCTAGAGAATCAAGGATTTATTTAATTGTCACGTATAATTCAAATGTTCACTTGATATCATTTCGTATTCAATATTATTCATTGTTTTATTCGACATCGATCAAAGGATGTCGAGGCAAATGACGCTTGTTGTATCGTTGACGGCGATATTTTTGAACTTTGGATGATCGTTTCATCCGGTTTCTTGGAGCAACGTAAAATGAGTTTCTTCCTGTCCGACTTGCTGTCCCACTTCCTGTCAGGCTTACTGTCGCAGTTGGTGTAAGAGTTGCTGTTGGACTTCCTATCCCAGTTCCTGTCGGACTTGATGTCCCAGTGCCTGTCGGACTTGATGTCCCAGTTCCTGTCGGACTTGATGTCCCAGTTCCTGTCGGACTTGATGTCGTAGTTGGTGTGAAAGTTGTTGTTGGACTTGTTGCCGTTTTCGGCGAGAAGTCTGACCCTTCGGGATACCGCACGTTGTCAGCCAAAAGAGATGCCACCTTAAAGGTGGCTATAATACACAGACAGACAACGATTTTCGATCGCATGTTGACTTTCTCCAACTAAATCTAGTAAACTGATCCGTCCTAAGTTTGGAGGCCCAGTATTTATATCACGATCGAACATTATGTTTAAGCAATAAACTCATTTGAATAAATTAGGCAAAATATACTAAAATATTAGCATATAAATAATTTTAGAATCATCATTTAAAAGAGACATGGTTAATACGATTCTTGTCTTATCAAGTCGATGGTTTACTTGTATGTATTATATTAATGCAATAAGTATTTTATTACCGATTGTATTCTATTAAAAAGTTATTCATTAAATTGCAATTGCTTGGCTTCATCTCTACACTCTGCTAATTTAAAGACTTTATAACCAACTTAATAGATTCATGCAGAAAACATATGAAAATGATAATACCATTGATTTCATATGCAAATCCAATACACTTAAAGCTTTAAGATACACATACATATTCAAAAGTAGAATATGCATAATTTTTCTAGTAAATACATAGCTAAATCCAACAAATTGACAAGGTAAATAAAAGTGAGAAATCCATTCGATTGATCACGACAATTTCTAGGCACGCTATGCGATTCAACTCCAACTCGTCGACATCTACTTCCCACGTGGCCATTTCCTCACGTTATGGAACCATTGACCCCATCAGGGTTTAATACATATGTAAATACATAAAACAAATGCAACTTTGTGCTAAGTACTACATCGAAAGGTTGTCAATGATTACATGCAAATAATTTACATTTCAAGGTCGTCAAATGTTGTTTTCAAAACTTCTAAGAATCTTTTATATATGCACATAGGTATATAGCTAAGTAAAATCAACTGATTAAGCCAATTAATTTGCCATATTACCTGGATTATCTTTATTTCCTATCGATCCACTCTCGTAGAGTCACAACAAAGGGAAAATTAGTTTCTGTTTTATGGCAACATTAAAATGTAGTTTTTTATTTAACTTAATTTACGAGTGAGTACTAAAATATATTCCTATTACGTAATTCATCGTCCCAACACTTTCCTTTCCACAATTCGTATGGGTTTCAGTCCATCTCCTCCGTAAATTGCTGCAATTGGCGATATTTGCGTATGGCATTGCGCACGAATTCCGTGGCACGTCGCACTCTCTCCGGTGTCATTTCCTCAGCCAGCATGCGACCCACATCCTGGGCACCACCAGAGCGTAGAATGTCGACGGCCTTGGCGGGTATCTCACAAATGGGCGTGAGTCGACACAAAGCACTGGTAATGGCACCGCCAAAAAGGATAACACCCACGGCAGACACAATGACGGCGGCAATACGGAACAATGTGGACATCAGAATGGTGGGTAGCAATTTGGAGGCAAAGGCCAGAAGGGGATTCGACGAGGAAGCTGGAGTTGGTGCAGCAGCCACTGTTGTGCCTTCCAGTTGACTGACTGCTGCTGGCGCCAAGAAACCTTCATAGCCCGTTTGCACTACTATTGGTCCTGGATATGGATAAAGACCTGGAGCTGGATACGCTCCAGCGAATGGGCCATAGGCTGCAGCTCCATATTGGCTAAGATACTGCTGGAAAACTTCAGGAGTGATCAGTCCACTGGCATAGATGGACGCTGGATCAATGCTGCTAGCAGAGGCAACGTTGTCAGGCTAAAAAGAGAATACAAAAATCATGGTTACTATTGCTCTTCGAGATTTAGTTTAATGTAGCAACTCACCACCGACTGCTCCGAGGATTCAGGTGAAATGGCGGCATTAGTTTCGTTGACATTGGACTGTTCCAAATCTGAAGCAGGTTTGGCGTCCACACTTGAATCTGCCAATTTATCCGTCTCCTCAATGGTGTTGGGCGTCACTGGCAAAGGTCCTTTTGTATCAAGAGCTGGCAGTGTGAGGACATCTCCAAGCATTAGCAGTAGAAGGAAAAACGCTTGGAATTTCGTTTCTAAAATTCTAGAGGTCATCTTGATTTGACTTTGAGGCAACAACTGATCCAGCTAACCATCCACCTCGGCTGCTTTATAGGTTCGTCAGGCGTAGCCATTTTTGACATTATTTGGCAATTTATGTCACAATTCTTAAGAATTTAATCCCTGCTAATGTCTTTTAGATTTCTAAGGCAGGTACTTCACCTGCCTATACAATACAGGTAGACACATGATGATCCTGTAAAGGACCCTTACACTAATGGACTGAAATAAAAGTGCATGTCCTTGAGTTTCATTTGAAAAGGATATGCATTTGGGAAATTACCACTGTCAGTTCAGTTTGGAGTTGTAAGTACTTTCCTTCCCATAACTCCCCTTAACTTAAGGGCACTGAATTGGATAAATTTTGTGGCAATCAATAACAGAGTAAAAAACATATTAGAACACAAAATGATGTACATAGTCGTATAAATTTAGACACGAACACCATAGAAATTTTTTGACCGAGTTTCGGCAGGAGCAGCAGCAACAGCAACTTAATCATCCAGCCACGCCCCCTAAATGTTATCCCCAACGGACAGAGAGTAGGTGAACACACCCACACACACACACACATCGGTTGTCCGGGCAACGTTCGTTATGAAAACTAAACGACAACAAAAAGCGCCAAAACAACGACAACATGTTGGGCAAAAAATTGGAACAGGCAGACAGCGACAACGGATACAAGAACGGAGACGGCCATACAAAAACGTTGACAAGTTAAAAAGAGTTGATTATTATATCACAATTACCACTGAATATATCTAGAAACACACACACACACTCACACACACACCTGTATATATATATAAATCTGTGTAACGTAAGACCAGCATCCCAATCGAAGCCAAGTCGTCGACCACATTGCCCGACATTTGACGGCACACTGGGGAATTGCATAGACATCGAGAACTCGGTGGCGGTGGTGCAGCACAAGCTAGTGCATAAGATTGTGTGAGTCAAAGTTAAATATTCATAATACGTAAATAAGTGAGTCCAAATGGTTGCAATTAAGTTGTCGCCGATTAGCAATGGACACGATATACATACAGGTGTATCTACATACATATACGAATAGTATATGCACACCCAGTGGAATAAATGGACTTTAAATATGGGAAAGTGTGCTGGTCATTGGCTTAATACAAAGTGCTGATATTAGCGTGTGATTAGAGTATAATTTGAATACCTCATTTGCAATTTCGAGCCACTTCCATGAATGTTAATCTATCTTATTCAATACTTAAGTGGTCAGCCTAAAAGTAGGCTATATATTTGAATAAATAAATCTTTCATATTTCCCTAAGGGAAATTTTAACCATGAATATTTTATGTACATATGTATATATTTAATAAATATATATGTATATAATTTGAGCAAATTCAATTAAATACTTTAACAATTTATGATAAATTGGTTTGAATCGTTTAAGAAATTGAAGAATTTTTTTTAAAAGCAATCAACAGTATTTCTTCTTTTGTTATTCGTGACATCAGTCTTAAGCAACATTTCATTTGAATACTCTTTCTTTAAGGGTAAATTAATGTGGGTCAATGATTTTGCCTAATTATAATACAAATTTAACATTAAACTTAATCAAAATGATACAATTTTGGCTATAAAATTAAATTGGAAAGTGATCCAATAAATTTTATTAAAACCTCGAAATCTAATATTTTGGCCAATATTTGAAAATAATTATGTTTATATCAATATTGGATATTCAGTAAACGCCTTTTTGAGATCAAACACCTTAATATCCCGAATAGAGTTAATTTTTCATAACTTCAAATACTTTCCAAATGAATCTAAAGTATTCAAATCGATATTTTAGCATTCTAACGAAAAGATAATTTTCAATTGGCTGGCGTCAAGGTCAAGTGACATTCATTTTCAATTCATTTGGTAATTAACATTAATAAAACACACAAAATCGATGCATTGATTTTTACGGACACGTGTCCTGCCAGTCGACTTTCGGCGGCAAAGGTGCCCGTGTCCATGTCCGTGTCTTTAATAGCAATGTTTGGCCGTGCCACAATTTCAGTCGCCCTCAATGAACGAAACTAAACGAATTGTTACTGAATTTGTCTACTGTCTACTTCTTAGCGGTGGTAAAATGTCCACACGAGTTCTATACTATTTACCCCCGAGCCCGCCATGCCGGAGTATTTTGCTGCTGGCCAAGATGTTGGGCCTGGAGTTTGAGCTAAAAATTGTCAATATACTGGAGGGAGAGCAATTGAAACCGAATTTTGTGGCCATGAACCCACAACACTGTGTGCCAACGATGAACGACGAGGGACTGGTGCTCTGGGAATCGCGTGCCATATTATCCTATCTGGTGTCTGCCTATGGAAAGAGTGATGAACTCTATCCCACAGATATACGAGTGCGAGCCTTGGTGGATCAGCGTATGCAGTTTGATCTTGGCACACTATATATGCGTCTCACCGAATACTATGTGAGTTTTCTTTTACTGGTATATATAAATTATAGGAATTTCTTATATGTATCTCTACTTACTTGTATGTAGTTCCCCACCATGTTTATTGGGGCTCCCCTCGACGAGGGCAAACGCGCCAAACTGTCCGAAGCTGTGGGATGGTTCAACTCAATTATGGATGGACGTCAATTTGCGGCTGCCGAGCATTTTACAATCGCCGATCTAACATTATTGGTAACCGTTTCACAATTGGAGGCCTTCGAGTTTGAATTGCAACCGTATAAACATGTCCGTCAGTGGCTTGAACGCTGCAAGGAGCACATGGAGCCCTTTGATTATGAGGAACTAAATGCAAGTAAGGCCAATTTGTTGGCTGACATGTTTAAGGCCAAGATGAATCAGTCGGGTGGTGCTTAAAAATGGTGCTTAAATGCTTAGTTACAGTTACTAGAAATGTGTTTAGGTTAAGAATTGTGTTAGTGTTGTATGTAATAAATAAAAATGTTGGCTTTTCCCAAAAAGAAGTAAAAGAGGTCTGATAATTCCGACGAATTTTATCGAATTTTAATAATAATTTTAATAAGGATTCCAATCAAAGTCTTTACCTTGACTTTCGATCTTTAGATATGATAAAATTTTAATTCTTATTCCAAATCCTTTTATATAGAGAAATATCTCTTTATTGAGTTTTATAACTGAACAACCCCGAAATAGTCTTAAATTTAGGCAAATATTAGTCTATATAGAGAGTTTGTTAAAGAGTCGATAAATATCAAATTTAATTATAAACAACTTCCATACTTATGGTTTTTGGATTCATATTTTTGTTAAAACGTATTTATTATTAGAATTTTATATAATTTTTTAAAGAATTGTCTGGAACATTCTCATGCCCAAGAAATCTAAAATTAAATTATGAACAATACTTTGGTTGCCAATTTGGGTCAATTTTAGTTTCATCGACATCAATAAAAAATAAAAATCATTCGCCTCGAGAAGCCAATCAAATGGACAAAAACAAAATCGGATGAAAAGACGACAAGCATTTAAAAATACCTTTGGCCGAAACACAGTTAAAGGACTTTGCCGGCAGGCAAATGCGAGGATACGAAACGAAAACTAACAGCAACACCTACAGCAGCAGCAGCAGCGACAGGAGTTTTGCGGACCTCAACATAAATTTAATGACACGAGAAAAAAGGTGGTCCGAATGGCGAGTGTGGCGGAGAAGGGACCTGCTATTTTTATACCAACACGAGCATCGAACAGGAGCAACTGCTACCACAGCCTCTGGCAGCAGCAGCAGCAGCAAGGATAATGAAAACTTCAGTTAACAGTCTCATTTTGGCCGCTGAATATGGCGGCCGCTTGGTTAGCTCCGGAATTAGCTCTGTGGTGTCTGCTGGCGCTGGTTGTGGTCCAGTTTGCCCAAAGCCAACAAGTTGCCAGCAACAGTAAACAGCAGTCACAACTTTGGCTGGGTATGTACCAGATCTGAAGCATCTAAACCGTATGGAATAGAATATTATGCCGATTCCTAGATTGCCCCTGTATTCATGTCAGTGAACGCAACTCAACGCAATGGGGAAAACTCAGTATAAATGCCAGCCAGACATTTGGTTCCAAAAACAACTGCCTGATGATCTTCATTGGTGGCCAGACCGATGAGTTGGTGGCCTTTCAGCTAATCGAACTGCAGTTGCGCCATGGGTGAGTTAGAAACACTTCCGGCCATTTAGATGGCCAACCATTTGATCAGAAATCCACCCAGATCCATCCAGTCGTGGTGAAGTGGTGCTAATCTAGGAGACAGCTGCATGACAGCCATCAAAATGTGCTCGATAAGCTATCGACGAGGAAATGCCGCCGAGTTGGCCGAATTGCCAAATGCGGAATGAGCAATCGTATGTGTAATTAAAATACCTTATGAAGGCCAATGTGGGCGGTCCGGGCGGTTGGGTGGAGCCGATTCCGTAGCCGGCACGCCTGGTTATTTATATTTTAGAAATTTATATTAAACAAAAAAAAAACCAAAAAAATCAACAAATTCAAATTGTGTCAATTTATGCGAAATTTGCATACAAAATGCACCATGCAACAAAATAAAAAAAAAAGCCCACACAAAAAAAAAACCATACCTAAATTTCGAATTCGATTTGTCAATAAAATTGGAGAGCACACCAAAAGCCAAATTCAGTGGAGCTTGGGGCAGAGCGCTGTGACGATCGACAAAAATATCCCGAAAATAAATAAATTCGTTCAAAAAAAAAAAAACGAGTGCAAAACGCGCTGGGAAATTGCACTTGTTTCTCTGGTTAAAGTTCTTAATAAATCCCGTGTGAAAATCCATTGTGAAATCCAATTCTTTCAAAATGTCGATGGATCCAACAGTTAACTTGGAAGATCTAGAGCGCGTGAGTGGATATCGTTTGAGTATAAAGCACCAATTGAAGAATAAATGTGTGGAAAATATTTCCAATATTTGGAAATGTATTTTATTCTTCAAGTGCAGTTGTTGTTGCTACTCCAAGAGCCAACTGAATCAGTCATTTCTTCAATCTGCAGCGTCGCCGTCGTCCCAGCTCTGTACGGAAAGTCTCACAGACTCCTCAACCTCCGCCACATTTGGCCGATTCCGAGGCCATGGCTGTCATCAATGAGATATTCAATCCCACACTGAAATTACCTGAGAGTAGTGGACACTATACGCTGCCAGAGGAGATGAGTGCCGATGATCAGGTGGCACCTCGTGATTTGGACATTGCCAAGCTGGCAGAGCTCAAAGAAGTAAGTGGTGGCCCGTGATTTCTCTACGGATTCTGACCCAAGCGCTGTTGCATTGCCAGGTGTTTTCGCTCTTCGACACGGACTGCGATGGTCTGATATCCAAGGATGACTTACGTTTCACTTATACGGCCTTGGGTAACGAGCCCAATGAACAGCTGCTGGAACAAATGATGCAAGAGGCCCATGAACCTCTGGACTATGAGGCATTTGTTCAATTGATGTGTCGACGTACCCAAGAATTAGATCCGGAGGCCGTTCTTCTTGAGGCATGGAGCAAATGGGATGACCATGGCACGGGCAAAATCGAAGAACGCAAGTGGGTGTTGCAGAACAAACCAAAAAAAAAAGCCGAAAATACTTACACCACATTTTGAACATTTCTAGAATCTACGAAGAATTGACCAACTATGGTGATAAAATGACCCTTAGCGAGGCCAAAGAGGCACTCAGTCATGCACCCATGGCCAAGCCAAAGTCACTGGAGGAGCCACCGATGATTGATTATTTCGCCTTTTGTCGTATGCTTGGAGGCATGCGTAAAAGAAAAGGCGAATAGTCAACGATAAATCGTGTTCCTGATATTAACAGAATTGACTAAAAGCTGCTAAAATATCTTTCATTTTGCTTATAAAAGTCGGAACAGTTTAAAAAACATTGTTACATAAGCAAATCTTAACGCTCTTCCATTTATCCATCCAATCAATTATCATTTATCCATCTAAAAGTCTTAAATTTACTAATCCCATTTTAATTTTGTCTATTGTAGATGCAACTCCTTAAGATAGGCTATCCTAATTACCACTTGCCGTAGCCCATACATATTTCTATGTTGCACAAATGAAAAACCGAAAAAAATTAACCTTAACGCCAACTTCTGTTCGACTTTTTATCAAAATAAATCGTGAAGAACCAAACAGCCGTGGACAAATGCATATTATTTGCTTAATGGGGGCCCCCATAGTTGGGTTTATTTATAATCCCACTGGGACCAACGAGCCAATCGCAAAAAAGAAAAAGTATCGGCCAATAAATTTTAGACATCATTACGCTATGGCCCAACATTTCTACCGTTCTTTTCATAAATACATACATATATATATATCTATGTTTCTCCCTCTCTTTCTTTCGATATGCAATATTGTGACAGGTGCTTGGACAGTGTGGAGGTCTTTCCGTATCTGCGCGAGCCCGTCATCGAGAATGCAACACAGGCGGCATACACTTGGTGTCAGCACAGCAATGCAAGGAATGACACACCCGTATATAGTTCCGGACGTTTACTGGGACTGCGCTTGAGATTCCAGCAGCCGCCAAATAAACTGGACAATTGGCACTTGAACTTAACTGCCAATTATAGATTTCTTAAGAAAGGTAAACAGGTGGCTTCAATTTAATGCCATTAATGACTAAGCGTTTTTCACTCATAGATAAGTTCAAGACGGAAGGACGCCTGTTGATGGGAAGCTATTGCGATTATTACTTCTTTGCCAGCACCATGGGTGAATCAGGTGGTAATCAGGGTTATTTTCACTCGCCACGATTTCCGGCTCATTATCCGGCGCATATAAAGTGTGCCTACAAGTTCATTGGACGACCAGATACACGTGTGGAGTTGCTCTTCGAAGAACTCCAGCTGCCGCCAGTGACCAGCGGTGGTTGCCAATTGGATGCTCTTACCATTTTCGATGCCGAATCCGCTCACATGAGCACCGTAATAGATGTCATATGTTCTTCTCGTCCCACACGTCGCATCTTCAGTAGCGGACCCGATTTGTTGTTGGAATTCAATGCAAGTTCAAATCGCACAGCCAAAGGATTTCGTTGCAAATACAAATTCGTGCCCAGTGAACAGGAGCAGCCGCAGCCAATTATGGTGGCAGCCAGTGTGGCAACAGCGGCTAAACAACCAGCCAAGGCCAATAGTCTGTTGTCGGATATGGAGTTGTCGAAGCCCGGTCGAGCAATTGGTAAGTTGGCGCCTCATAAATTAGCCTAAGGACATTCACCCGCCACCCACTCATTCCAATAAAGTCCAACTGTAAGCCACAACCCAATCGAATTATGGTAATCGTAAGCAGAGGGCAACAAAACTAGACTACTTCAATAGACGCCATCGACAGCTTCCGCCCGTCAGTCTAGCAGATGTTCATGCCAGGAAGCTAGACGCTCTCTTAGCAGCGGATGCCACCAATTGGCCTGAAATGACTTGCTTTTCAGTTGCCAGCGAACTCTCAACGCGTCCAAATGGCATACTTGCCCTTAATTTTACAACTTTCCTCTTTGGTCGTCCTAGTTCATTCCTGTTTGCTATTCACAACTCCACCAAAATGTGAGTTTTTATTACATTTTTGGTTACTCATTTATTTAATAAATCCGTTGATTGACCTAAAAATTAACTAAATATTTAAGCAGTGACCACATAATAAAGGCAAAGGCACTGCTAAGTATACACTGCAAAATTCGATGAAGTGTTAAAAATCTGAAAAGAAAAAACAAGTGAAAAATTAATACAAGTGGCTTAACTTATCCAAAGAAAGAGCAAAGTATGGAAATCCATTCAATTGAAAGAAAACTAAAAGATAATGGTTTGTCTAGTTAGTGTAACGGATTAAATATGATTTAATTCGGATTTCTCTGATCGTTTATTGAATGCAACTCACCTATTTAAAACCGCTTGACCACGTTTAATGGATTCTTCTCCTGGATCCTCTTTGCCCATATAAATGCGCATACCACGCAAAGCATTTAGGAAATAATTATCCCAATCCAAGTCCCGCATATTAAATTCAAAGAGCACCTTATCCCGAGGAGTCAGACTTTGCCACAATTTAACAGCATTATCGCTCTCGAAGCCCCAAGATTTGATGGTGAATGGTGATAGAATTACAATATTTTTGTGGACCTTATCATATAGCTTGAGCATGCGTGACTTCTGTCCCCGCAGACGCAATGCCATGTCAATGAGAAAGCCTGGAATAATGTGATAGAAAAAGGCCGCCAATCGAAATAGCAAACCCGAGGAGGTGAAGTGCAAGAAGGGGCACCACATCATCTGTGTCAAAGGATAATCGCGAACATGATCCTTTGCCTTATCCCTAAAGCCACCCCAAGTAATTAGATTCTGATCGCTAGGCACATGATTGTAGATAGGAGGATCTGCCGGACGTGTCGTCTCTTGTGCTGTTTTCCAGGCACAGACCAAGGCCATGTTGGCGCAATAGTCTACGGGCACGATGCCAGCCTGTGCCTGATAGTTAGCCCAGGAGACGCGAACAATTCCAAATGCTGCACCATACAGCAAGGCAATGGGTCCATTGAGATTATCAATCCAACCCGACATTGGTTCCTTGTAGCTAGCAATAACTGTAGAAGAAAGAAAGTCTATTAATCAAGCACCATGTGAAAATGGATCTTGCTGTACTTACTAACTCCAGGCCGATAGACACAGATGGGCATATCTCCTGCTTCCCTCTGTATCAATTGCTCGGCAAGAGCTTTGGTATACGTATAGGTGTTGGGAAATTTATCCAGCAATGTGGTCGTTATACCATCGACCATCTCTTCGCTCAAGTTGTCAGTTAGCTGCAATACCTGGTCAACTGTGCAGTTCAAATGCTCCGGATAATATCTCTCTTCAATGTGATTCACCACACAATTGGAGAAGGCAGTCGAGATATGCACAAAGACCTCCAATCGAGTCATTTCCTTGGCCAATTGCAACATCAGACCAGCGGCCCGTGTATTGATGGCCAGAGCCACATGTAGTGGCTCCATAAATCTCACAGTTGCCGCACTATGCAGAACCACTTGAACTTCCTCCACCAACAATCGGCGATCCTCCTCGTTAATACCCAGATCAGATGCCTGACAATCGCCAGCTATGGGCATTACTCGTTCCAGGGATTTGGGTTGAGCATCCAGCAGTGTAGTGAATACCTTATAAAGCATTGATTTTTATTATATTTTATGATATTAAAGAGCACGAATATCTTTCTCACTGGATCATTTTCCCAGGCAGCGAAACGTTCGTTGATATCCTGACCCTGTTTCGGCCGGATCATCACATAGATGCGCTTTGCCTCTGTGGAACGCAGCAATTTCTCAATGATCACTGAAACAATTGGCCATTGGCATTCAAAATAAATGAGCAGCCGGTTTAGATACATGTTTTTTGTTTTGTTGTTTTTTTTGGGGATGCATTAAATAACGAATGGTTTATATATTTATTATTCTTTAGGTTGCTTGGTGTCAGCATTAAAACCTGATCTAAAGTAAATTCTTAATTTGGCTTGTCAAGAGCTTTCTTATTACTCATAAAATATACAATTTGGAAGTTCAAATATTAAACAAAAATACAAATAACAACAAAACGAGAAACAATTAATCCAATCATTGGAAATGGAATTTGAATCTTTGGTCTCTACCTTTGCCCAAAAATCCACTACCGCCGGTGACAAAGACGATTTTATGTTTATAAAACTTTTGTATTTCCGATTCCGTTTCGGTATCCATATTGGTATTTTAGAACACACACACACACACACGCTCACAATAATCCGTTAACTAATTTACCGAAACGATCTTAGTCGCGTCTCTTACTTAAATGAGAAGTGTTTAGAATTGGTTGGCTTTATTTATACCCAAAATCAGCTGCAGCATCACAAAAACTGAATATATACATATGTATAAAAAACAATAAAAAAAAATAAAAACCGCACTCAGACTCTGACTAAAGCTGAGATTGAGACTGGAAGTGGGACTGGGACTGCTGCTCATACCCTCTCAGATTAGTTACTTACTTACTTTAATGCTTGCAAAATCCTACAAAACCCCAAAACGAAATGCAAGTTGTTAAAAAAGTATATATATATATTTTGTTAGGGCCCTGAGAGATTGGCTTAGTGCCTGACCCGCAGAACAATTTTCGTCATACTCGTTTACACATTGTTAAATGTAAATTTCCGCTTCATCAAAAATTTCCTCGTACGTCAAATTCAGCGCGTGTTCTTCTCAATACAAAAAAACTTCTTCTTGAAGTCAAGTATTTTTGTGCACTATGAACCTCTCACTGGAATAGCCAGTTGCCAAGTTGTGCCGATTATAATGGGCAATTTTGTTAATTGGAAAACGTTGTATTAGCCCAGAGAGATAAAGTGCATCTGGCGTCAAAAAATAAAAGAGAGCGAAATCCGGTAGTTTTCCAAGTTGCAAAAGTAAATAAATAAAACTTGAGAGCACAAGTATCCCTATGTCTGACTATCTGTCTGTCTGTCTTGCAAAAACAAAAGTGTTTTTTTATGGTTAATTTATGGCTTGCCATAATGAATGGCTTTTATAGCTCCCAAATTATATAGTAAATCATAGAAATCAGGGTGTAAATTACAGGCATTTATACTCCTCGACACAAATGTACATACATATATATTTGAATTTATTATAAACAAATTTTCTAGAAAAATACTATTCAATTTTTAAGTTTATTTTCTGCACAAACTGAAATAAATGTCAATTCAAATAAGGTTGACCAATGAAATCATTTCTTTCCAGTTATATATAAATTTTGTAATAAATTTTAGATATAATTAATATTCAAATTTGTTTTTAAATGACTTCAATTATATGGTGTGCAAACAGCCAGAGAATATTTATTGTAAGACAACAAATTGCAAACTGAACAAGTCGATGTAACAAGTGAAATCTGTAAGAAACAATATTTCATATACTTGTCGAGTATAGATTAGTTATTAGATTAGTTATTTTTAGTTACCGTTTAAGTGCCTTTAGACCCAATGCTATTGACTTTGCAGTTGGCGGCTCATTACACAGATATTGCCTCATGCCAAGAAGAGCACGATGAAAATAATCATTCCAATCGAGATGTTCCATATCAAAGTTGAATAATTGCTGATCCTTTGCCGTCATACATTTCCACAGTCGTTTCGTATTGTCCGTTTCAAAGGTCCAGGCTTTGGTGGCAAAGTATTCGAATAGAGTCATATTTTCGTGTAGCTTTCGATAGATTTTCATTAGACGCGGTTTTCGATTCTGCAGACGAAGACCCACATCCATTATATAGCCGGGTAGTGTGTGATAGAAGAAGGCCATTAAATTGAAGAGCCACGGAAATGTTGTGGTTTGCAACATTGGATACCAAATCATCTTAGTCAGTGGATAGTTGAAGCCATGCGAAAATGCCATATTGACAAAGTCTTTGAACAGTAACAAATTATTATCACTAGGCGTAAAGTTATAGACTGTCGGTGCCGAGTTGTTGGGATGAGTGATCGCTGTTTGCCAGGCACTGGCCAGAATCGCATTGACCGTGTGATCTACAGGGACTACGGCTGCCTGAGCTTTCAGATTGAGCACTGTGCAACGTACAACTCCATAAGAAATGCCATAGATTAGGGAAATGGGGCCATACAGATTGTCTATCCAACCCGATGCTGGCTCCTTATTCGCCGCAATGACTAAGGGCGGTAAGAAATTTAAATTAAGCAAGCACTATATAATAATTTTGACGCACCTACTCATGCCAGGACGAACAATGCACACTGGTAGATCAGAAGCCTCTCGAAGCACCACTTGCTCAGCTAGAGCCTTGGTATAAGTATATGTATTTGGGTATTTCCCCAACAACGTTGGTGCCAAATTATCCAAAAATTCATCACTCAACTGCTCGCTGAGTTTTAAAACTTCATCGACGGATGATGTCAAGTGCTCTGGATAGAATCTCTCCTCGATGTTTGATGATACACAATTCGAGTAGGCAGTGGAAACATAGACAAATGCCTCTAGCCTAGACATTTGTTTTGCCAACTGAACTACGACACGAGTTGCTCGAGTGTTGATGGCTAGAGCCACATGAAGTGGTTCATTAAAGCGAACAGTGGCAGCTCCATGAATGACTATATTCACTTTATCTACCAACAATTTACGATCTGTCTCACTCAGGCCCAAGTCCGGCAATTGGCAATCCCCAGATATGGCTATAACACGCTCCAAGGCATTGGGTTTCTCCTCTAGTAGTTGTTTGAATACCTTTCGTAAGTTTCATTATAAATGAATAGTTTTCTTTAAACTAACGTAAAAGGACTTACCGTATCCTTTTTCCATAAGCTGAGTCGTTCAGTTACATTTTGTCCTTTTTTCGATCTGATTAGGGTATATATGTGTTTCACCTCCGTTGTGCGTAATAATTTCTCAATGGATACTAACGATAATCACAATGATAATTCGTTGCATAGATTTTTTGAAAGTTAATACACACCTTTGCCTACAAATCCCGTGCCACCCGTTATAAGAATGTTCTTTTCTTTGTAAAATTCTTGAACTTCAGACGTCATGTTCAATATATATGTATGTATGTATATATCAATTCGTTTCACATTCAGACACGTTTCCTTCGACTGCCAAAAACTAACTGAGACATGCCTAAGTAAGTGCGTTTATTTATAAGCTGGGCTCCCAAGCATAAACAACCAAATTATGTACATCTACTCGTGAAAATTTAAAATTCAACATCAACATTAACCTACAGCTCACACACAGCTCATAGTCGGTTCGTATTATATATAGTTGATTGACCAGACCATGCAAAATACACTACCAACGATTATTTTTGTTCATTTGTTTTCTTCCTGCATTGAGGAGAACCACAAGCCCATCCACAAGGCAAGTGAATTATGATCAATCAATGTGCATAAGCAACAACAACAACAAACCAATTGAAAAAAAACATTGCAACAATCGAATAGCATAAAAAGCTGAACCTGTACATGGCCCTCCTATACATAGATTCAAAAACAAGATGCTTGGGTTTTTTTTTTTTGGGAATACTTTGAACTTTACATTGTTGCAATGTTGAATCTAAGATTGTATCGTCAGCTGTTGTCTAAGTTTTTCTTAAACAAATTAAAATGCTAATAACTACAAATATTGAAATTCATTCAGGTAAAAATCTGATGAGTTCATAAAATTTCTGTACAATTTTCCTTCCTATTTGAGATGAATACACTCACCTACACAAGTTCAACTACATTTCAGCTGCAATTAACTAATTAATATGCAAATTTTTACGATCGATCCAGTCTATAAATATGTATATTCATTTAACTATTTAGAAAATGAATTTGGAATTTAAAAAAAAAATACTTGATTCACGTGCCTAAAAGCTCATTTTTTTGCTTTTGTTCTGAGGGTTATTGCAGTTCATTCTGAACACAAGCACATTGAATACAGTAAATGAATACTTAATGAATTATTCCAGACAAATTTGTCCTATGTTAATTTGTAAAATAAGAAAAAAAGGAACTCAATTATAATTATCATAATAATATTGCACTGCTTATAATGCTCTTAGTTTAAAATAATATTTGATAAATTTGATCGATTTAATTTCGTGGTATCAATTTAAGCCAAAATCCATCTTTAGGGACCAGTTGGAAGCCCGATGAAGACAATTCCAAGGGAATTGAGGATTTCTTTGCTGGGGCAATGCGATAATCTCTTAAGATGTAATATATCATAGCTTTAGCTTCCAAGAGAGCAAAACGGGAACCTAAAAATAAAAAAGTTAACCAATTCATTAATGTTCTTGTTGGTGAAAAGGATGCTGGTGTTTTTTACCGACCTATACAATTGCGTTGTCCTAGACCAAAAGGATAATATGTAAATGGCTGTATTTTATCTTTATTTTCCTCACTGAAACGTTCGGGATCGAATTTCTTGGGGTTCTCAAAGTATTTGGGATCGCGATGAAAACCGCAGGTGGGCAGCCAAATTATGTCGCCCTTTTTAATCTCAACTTTCTGGCCATCCACATCATATGTAATATCCTTGTTGCATTCTCGGTCTACTGCAATGGCCGCTGGCCACTTTCTTAGTGACTCGGAAACCACCTGATCCAAATACTTCATGCCCACCAAGGCCTCATAAGTCAATTCACCATCACCTAAATCCGCGGTGACTTGTCGCACCTCCTCGTACAGCTTCTCCTGCACATCCTCATTCTCCATTATCTCGTGAGCAGTGAAACACATCAGCACGGCGGATGTCTCAAAGCCAGCAAAGAAGAAGACAAAGCACTGGGCCACAATATCACGATCACTCCATTCGCGTACTGGTGCGGTTTTGGTCTTGTCCGTCTGGAGCAGGCCGCGAGCCTCCATTAGCATGTTGATCATATCTGGACGTATGATGTTATGCTCTTGGCGATACTTCATGGCATCCAATACCAAGCGCACAAAGTATTGTGTGCTTTTCTTATCGAAGAGATCAATTTTTAGATACTTGTTCAACCATTTCAGACTGAAGAATATCAAGAATTTCAAATTTTGCGCAAACGTGAATGTAGTTAACTTCTTGCCCGCCATATAGAATGTATTTTCGCGCTCAGTAAATGAATTTACTTGCAAACCAAAGGCAGTTGAAGCAATCACATCGTTGGTGAAGCGTGTACAATAGTCCTTCATATCCAGCTCCAAGCCACCATCAACGGCGTCCCGCTTCAAGCAACCACCGGCTTCTTTAGCCACTTGATTCATCAGCTGAAACATTTGACGCATCTTACTGCCTGTAAAGGCGGGGCTGAGGGTGCTGCGCATATCCTTCCAACGTGCATCACGCATGGAGAACAGCGAACTACCAAACAGATTGTTCATGTCATGCGGATCATCTTCTCCGGTGCTAAACACATCTCGATGATTAATGAAATGATCGAAATCCTTAATAGTGACATTCTTGATGAGCTCCGGATCGCGCAACATTAACAGTGGCTGTCGCTGCTCAAAGATACCATAGACCCTGAAATTAAAAAAATATACATATGTAGTATATGTACTTTATGATGATGAAGCGTCATTGACTGATTAGAAAGTTCCCCTGCCGCGGCAATCAGTTTTGATAATGCCCGAAAATCTGTTGTGTGTGTTGGCAAACCTCTTATCAATTGTATGCTAGATTACTAAATTACTACTAAATTCGAATTTATTCTACTTGCTTATATCCATTAATATTTTTTGATATAAATACTGAATTTTTATCACAAACAGTCGCAGTTATCAAAAACGAATAGGTATTAATTAATTTTAGATTATTCTATAAAAATATATGTTTTTAAGTTTATGATTATTTTAAAGAGAAATGAATCTGTGTGAGCCCTTGTTAAGTCCTTGAAATGGAGCAAACATTAAGGACTTTTTGTAAACCTAAACTGACCAAAGTAAACAAACATTTGTGAAATACATTTTTGTTATGATATTTCTTTATCATTTTCAGTACTACAAAGAGATAAGATTTACAATTTGCAATGTTACTGGGCAAATAACAAATTACCGTGCATTGATAAGATTTTAAGGTATCTAAATAGTCTCAAATGTTAAGACACTAAAAAAATCCTAATAATTCCATGGGTCAACGCTTGTTATCGAACAGTTCAAACTTTTGTTTTTCTATTAAAATTAATTTTCGTGAGATTTGTATCTATTCATAGATTCATCTCTATTAAGGCTAGATAGTTTACACATGATTAAACCTTTTGAATTTATATATGTATATGTATAAAATGATAAAACAATATGGTAATAAGACTCCAGCCACATATGATATGACCTTGATTTTACGACACATTCTGAGCAAAGTACACAATTCGCACACATAGCTGACGAGATGAATTAATTATTTATAACTATTTTGTACGTATGTCTGTATGTTTCTGACATCACTCACTTGTTGTTACCGCCTTTATGATATAGATCAACAATTACATCAAACATCGATTGTTTACGGAAGAACATTTTAGCCATGTTTCCGAAATATGGCACAGGCTTGGCAAATGGCAATCCGCGTTCCTTAAAGAAACCATACTTGGATACAGACCAACGATAAGCCAAGGCCAAGGCCACAATAAACAAGGCAATAAATTCGAGCAGCATCGCTGTGTGTGACTGACGATCAGAGCGTCCAGAAATTGACTAACGACGACACAAACAACTGGATGCCTATTTGTTGGGGCGTATCAGAGCTTTTTAGGTATGAGCTTTCCATTGTCTTAATTAATCATAATGCAATATGCTTTTGATAAATTGAAATAAATATATATCGCACAGAAATATAAACATGTACAAGTACATAGAATAGCAATAATAACAGTAGAGGGTATAAATATTTTAAAGATAAGACCGACATGGTTACGATTTTAACAGTACGGCGTAAAGTGGATAAGGCTGAAGGGTCTGGGTCTCTATGGATCTGTCCAACCAGCTAACGGTTAAATGGCGACATCTGCGGCGGTAAAGGGGCCTACAAAATATAAATTAGTTAAGTGCGTATCAAAAAACAAAGCAATTTTGATATTAACCTACCTCAGGTGCGCCAAATTTACACTGGTATTTGTATTATAGAATGCCAGAGCAGCCTTTTGTGTATTCGTTGTTAGAGAACCACCATGTTGAACGAATTCCTGCATTTGCTTAGACTTGGTGGCATCCTTTGTAAAGTGCGCCACCAATCCTGAAAATAGCTTGCTCTTTACTTGTTTTGGCGTGTTTTCATCTACTTCCATAGCTGTATGTGTTTCACTTTTAACTTGAGTTTTGAGTTCAGTTTTGACTTCTGTTTTAAGCTCAGATTTCACATTATTTTGAATTTTATCTGGCTTAAAGTAGTATTGTAGTCCTTTTTGTGAAGGTTTATTTACTTCACGTTTTATCATTTTACTACTACATTGAGAGTCTTCATCCTCTTTACTGATGGATTTCTTAGATTTCTTAGCACTGTTTTCCAATGATTTTCTCTTCTCTGGCGTCTTCTCCTGTGCCAGTTTTTTCTCCAATCCATCCTTATCGTTATCACAATTGGCCAACAATAGATCGACATTAACATTCTTCTTTGAAGCTTCATACAAATTTAAAAGATGAGGCAAATCGTTTGCTTCCTTTGAAGTTTTATCGCTACGCAATCGCGTGATCCTTGGAAATCGTATGGAAACGCCTGCCGCAGTGTGAGCTTCGGATTTTGTAAATTCTGCACCAGTTATCTCCCACACTGGCATTTTTTGTGGATCTACGGCCAGCACATCGGGCACGAGTGATTTCTTGCACAGCAGCCAATTGGGCGTCTTGTTGGCATCAGCACGCGTGGTTAGCTTCATCAGATTCTCATGTATTTCATCGTTTGTGCTATCATCCAGACCCGAGTGCACTTTGGTGACTGTTTTCCACAAACGATCTTTTGGATCATAACAGCCCATTAGGAAAATGCTCAGCACACCGCCTTTTTTGCCAGATCCATACCAGGCACCAAGCACAACCAAATCTGCTGTGTCAGCCATTTTACCATCAAAAAGATAATCCTTTTTGACCTTTAACCAGTTCCGTTTGCCAGGCTGATAAGTCCCATTAGGATTTTTTAACACCACACCTTCTAGATTGGCCTGCAATACCTTCGCTGTCATCATGGCCAGTTCGCTCTTAGTCTTCAGGAACTGCGATTCTGATAGCTGTACATAGGATTTGATGGGTTCAATGTTTTGTTCGAGTATTTCTCGACGCTTGCGGAATTCGCTAGATATTAAAGATAATAATTAGACATTTCTATTTGGATAATCAATGTGAATATAGCTTACAGCTGCATCAAATCCTCGCCATCATAGAGTATGCAATCGAAGACAAATAGGCAAACCGAGGCATTGGCATACTCATGCTTCTTGTGAGCACCCAAAGTGCCAAAAGGTAGTAAAGCACCCGTCTCAGTATCGACTAGTATAATTTCCGAATCCAGAATCATATCACCAGCACCAGGAAACGCACGTGGAATATACTCTGTCAGTCGCTTGATTTTGTGATCCATCACCGGCTTCAAATTTCGGCTGAAGAACTTGAACTCTTTACCCTTTTTGTGAATCTGTACGCGCTCTCCGTCGTATTTGACCTCTCCGAACAGACCAGCAGGGTTCTTTTTAAAGGCCTCCTCCACCGACTTGCAAGCATTGGCCAGCATTGGTGATATGGGGGTCATTACCTGAATTGCACTTGTAGTTGTTTTTAATTTCTTGGCTGGACTTTTAGCCTGAGTTTTGACGGCTTTGCCAGCGAATTGTTGCACAATGGCAGTAAGGTCACGAGAGGATTGATAGGCAGGATATGCTAGGGGACCGAAAGCATCAAGAATATGCCGTGCACGAGCATTTATGCGCAGATCCTGCTTAATAAGGCGGATGAAAGTGCGTAGATCCAATTCAGTGGCTTTCTTGCACAGCTCTTTTAGCAATTCAGTCTGGTCATCCTCCTTGGTCTTCTGTTCTAATTGTCTAAGCAGTTCGTCCACTTCCTGTAGGTAGAGTTTACTCTGCGTTTGTGGTTTCAGTTTGGCAGAGGCAGCAAAATGCTTCCGAAGCGTCTCGGAAACATCACCATCTATTCGGAAAACAAGAAATTTATAGAACCACAAATTACATATGTACTAAGAATCGAACATACCCTGCTCTAGGTCTAATTGCATCTGATTCTGATCACTGTTTAAGATCCGAGAAAACAATTTTATTAAAGCTTTATTCTGCAGATTGTACACACGCTGAGTGGCCCCGGGAATGAGGAATTGCACCCACAGCAAAAAATCACCCTCAAACACCGTGCCTTTTGATCCCTTCTTAAAGAATCCCTCCAGCCTCTCCACCTTTCGCAGGTAACTTGACTCCGAAGCTATTTCATCACAGATTCGCCGAAAAGTATCCAGTTTGTTGTCCTCATTCTGCAACGGTGTCGCCATACCCTTGCTGGCTGTACTGCGAGTTGACAATCTTACTTTTAAGCTCCAACAAATTCTTAGTCTAAACATGCATAAATATATGCAATAAATACAAAATAATTATGCTTCTCTTTTTTCAGATTGCAAACAAACGTATGACTCGCGCGTAAACAAATCTGGCACCTTTGAATCGAATCAGCTGTTAGGGTCGCTCAAGAAAAATTCAAAGCCTGGCGTTGCCGGAGTCATTCAATGCCGTTACGAATTTGAAGCGCATGGCTCAGAGCGGGTACAAATTCGTTTTCACGACTTTAATGTTCCCACAGAGAATGAAAATTCAACTGGATGCCTGGCTAATCATGCTCTCCATGTGTTGACGGAAACACGTGGCAAGTTTGAGACGCAGGAGCTGGTATGCGGAGCCTTTCTGCCAAAACCATTAATGTCGAATGGGCCTAAAATGCAGTTGCAATTTGTGGGTAGGCTCCCACCGACTATGACCAACAAGGTTCAATACTACGGCTTTCGGGCAGAGTATAGATTTTTAACAAGTAAGTTGATAAATTGTATCAGTATCAGTCATCAAATTATGACAATATGCTACGAACTAACATGTGAAAATAATTATGATTTTTTATTTGATCCAATACTAGACTTTGGTATCATGTCGGGTGTTCAGCAAGGTGATGAATGCACTTTTATTTACAACAGTAGCGAGCGCATCAGTGGCCTGTTTCACTCGCCCAATTTTCCGGGCTATTATTTGGAGAATGTGGTCTGCAATTATTATTTCTATGGTGCAAGCGATGAACGGATTGTGGTACATTTTACATACTTTGATGTCGAAGGAATTGATAAGTAGGTTCGAATACTTTAATAAATATAGTAATGTTAACTCTATATTTTTTCCTTGCTAGTTGTGATCACCAGACAGCCAGCGATTATGTCGAGTTTTCAAATTTTATGAGTACTGATCGCAAATATCAAAAGTATTGTGGAAAATTACCGGACTTTGATGTGCGATCTGATGGCTTTTTCTTTCGCGTTACATTACATTCCAATGATCGATTTGTGGGCATAGGTTTTCGTGCTATTTACACTTTTGAAACCAAAACACAAGAGAAGATTTTGGGCGACAATGCTTCAATGGAAAGTTATGTGTCTGCTGCACCGTCTCTAAATATTGTTTTGCTATATTACTTAATCATTTTAATTGCAATTATAGAATATGACATGTAAAAAAATAAATAATTTACTAAGATATAAACATTTTAGAATACAATAAAAAAAAGGTAAAATAAACAATATATATTTTGCTTTGGCAAATTCGAAAAGTAACAGTAACTGGAACAGTGTTGTTATAAACACCTTATCAAATCATTGGAAGCCCTTTTCACGTTTTAATAAGCCTAGAGAAGAAAAAATGATTTAAAAGCAATTAAAAAATGATTTAAAAGTGCAAGTGTAAAAACCTTTCTTCTATGCCCCAATGAGAAACGAATGCTTTAAGCTTTGATAAAATAATGTGACAACGATTTATTGCGATGCTTTAATATGGCTGCTGGGTTATTTTATACAAACTTTAAAATATGTTCGCTGGGCTATGTGGCCGTTTTTTTCAGTGTTGTTTTTATTTTCAAAGTAGGCGGTTGTGCTTTCGCGGTCGCCACTAGTCGGTTATTTTCGTGTTGGGATATTAGGGTGGCTTTTGGTAGCTTATCCAGCCCATTGCTGTAACACACATATAGTATTATCACCTAGGTAGCAATAAGTGTCAAACGAGAAGCAAATTACAAATAAAGGCATAAATTAATAATTGCCTTACCAGGAAGTTAACGCATTAAAAGCAATTCACGAAGAAGCATACAAAAAGCAGCAGGCAAAATGTTCTCACGGCCCAGGTAAGTAGCGTTTCCGAAGAAACGCCGAGCCAGCAACAATCGGTAATAAGGGGTTGGGATTGTATAAAAGGGATATGAATTTCATCATTGTCAGCATGTAAGCATTATGCAACGAATTCTGCATGACAGACATACAGAAATACATACGGACATGGTCTGGGCCAGCTGTTTGCCCAGTGACCTAGTCGCAAATTCGGAGACTCCTCGGGGCCAGACGAGAGGCCGCCAAAAGGCGTCGTCATCGCAAATGCCCCCTGCTCCCATCTACCAAAGCTTTCGATTTCATGCGCAAAGGGAAAAAGGAAGAGATTCGCACATGGCCTGGCATTGACCTAGCCACGGCATCTGGCTGCTATAGAGCTATTTATTGACTGTTTTTTCTTCTTCCAATTTCACTTTTAATCATTGCATAAGAACGGGGAGACGACGGATATGCTTCTCTTGACAGCTCAAATGCGCTTTTTGTCGATGCCAAAAATTTTGTGTGTATGTATCTTACATACTTTTAGTTTGTTAGCAAAACAAAACAGCTGAAAAATCAATAGAAACACCAGGGGCAGAGAATTTTTGTTTTTCGCGCTTGGATAAAAGGCGACACCTTCACGTTCATGGACATGGACAGAGATCTACATATAGAACATATGTATGGATAGGATAGACAAGTCATTTGGCAAAAGAATCTAATTTTAATTGTATATACCATCAAAAAAATGTATGTATTTGCAAGACTGTGGGATATACATATTGTGCTTTTGTAAGCATTTTTTTCTTTGCCAAGTTCATCAAAAAAAAAAGTTTCAAATTGCTCGCAGCTTCCACATCATGGACGTAGAGAGCATTTGTTAGCTAAAGAAACGGGGGCCTGCTAAACCATTAATAATTCCAAATACATTATATATTATTTAAAGTAATTACGTTTACGATAAATACGAAAACTATGCGGAAGTGAACTAAAACTTATGATGGAACATTTATTTCCCCATTAGCTTATCAGGACGGGCGAAATTCTTAAATAACAATGTTCTTAGATATAATTTATGAGCCTTGAATAATCAGTTAATGTTGTTAATTTCTTACTACGGCCTTGACTTCCCTTCCCACGATAGTTTTATCTCTTTCTCGCCCTAACCGTTAGCCAAAATGTAAAAAAAAACAACACAACACAATTCCTAATACCATTTCGCTTAGGTCTTCTGCGTAAGAGTACATTGACTTTTGGAAATTCTGTTCACGCAGAAAGCTCATGAGTTGCCTTCGTGGGGTCTCTGTTTTTTGGGGCCTGGTCAGTGGCAGTGAGTGGCGGTTACTTTTAACCGCCTTCATTTTACGAGTGTAGATTTTCTAGATATGCCAAATAATTTAGCACTCGCACGGCCCATGTGAGTGTACATATGTATGTACATACATGCATGCATACGTCAACAAGTAGTAACCAGAAATGACGGATGACAATTCCCCTCCCTCCCTCCCACTCACACTATCTGGTCTCTGATAATTATCAATTAGAAGTGTTTGCGCGCGCCTCACTAGTTACAAGAGGGATCAGTTCGAATCGATCAAATCAAATCAAGCCCCATGGCCCACGTCATGCGGCATGCTAATGGATATTGCCATCAACGTCACCATAATATAATCCCGCCCATCTAACATACATATGTATAAGCATGATTTCATCAATGTTACCGCAAAGCAGCAGAAATTAGTCACACGCTTTCCTCTGCTCTGGAAATTAGCACCAAGTAAAATAGTTTGTATATTAAGTATACGACTCGTTGCTATCCATCTCGGTTATTGTTTATTCTATACCCTTTTTAGAGGTTGGGGTAGTTAAACGGGAACATAAAAGTTGTTTAGCATTTAAAAATTGCAAAATGAATAGCTCGAGTTAAGTTTTGCACATTTATCTAAACAATTTGAATTATTTATATATTTTATGTGGCATTTCTAGGGTATTTTATCAGCTGGCCAAACATTTTAGTTATTTATTTTATTTTTTATCTAATGGCATAGAGGAGGGGGCTGGGGGAGAGTGTTGTAAACAATGCGGCTTAGTTCTCTGGCAGTGAGTGATAAACAAAAAGCAGCTGACTCTGACCTTGGTCTTGGTTTTTTTGCCATTTGTCTATTATACTTACGTTTATCAACACTGTCAACACATTTGGAATTGACCACCTACCTATGTACCTATCTGATAGCAATTGTTTAATTCACTTTATCAATTTGTTTTCCCTGTGTTTGATGCAGCATATGCGGAAATCTCAGCAAATTGTGCCGCAACGGCACGGCGACAGCGACTGCAACTGCAACGCCGGCAGCAGCCAACTCGGCTCTGGCCCTCTGCACGGCACGAGGCTATCATGAAGTGGTGGGCGATATCATCTGCCCCTCTCAAGTTCGTGGCATCGATCACATACGCGATCCTCGATTAAATAAGGTAAGATTGAGGAGTTTCTTTAACAATTTAAGTTTATAGAATTTTTGAAAATGTAAGTTTTGATAGTGAAAAAAAATTTATTTATTATAAGTGCAAAAACGATTGTCACGTTTATTTGTTGCCTAGGAAAAAAAATCATCTACGACTCGATAAAATATTCCCATTGATGACTATTTAGCATCTACAGGCAAGCCTCCATTTTATGTGTAGAATATTGTGCGAAAAGTCGCCCTAGATTAATAATCTTACTAGCAATAAACAGTGTCGGATTTAGCCATCGAAGGGCCTATAGCGATTTATGCTTTACTTAAGACTTACTTTAAGACTAAACATTCTAAGAGAAATAACAGCTATGAAATGAAATATTTGGTATCAATTTACTTTGAAAAGAAAAGCAGCAAAAGAAAAAGTGAAATATGCAATGTAAATGGTGGGAGAAACTAAAAAAAAAAATTTTTAACACACTTTTAGCAGTTATTTTTAACCGAGAAAGAGAAGTTGCTTAATTTTAAAAAACTTTTAAATGACATTAAAGCATTAAAAAAAGAAGATAAAGTTCGAACCGTTTTTCTCAAAAATCGGGTAAAATGTTAGTTATCAAAGTGTTAATGCAAATAAACAAAATACTTTCCACTTGGGAAATTAAAATATCAATTTTAGAAATTGGTAAAAAATTGACAGAACAACAGATTTCTAAAGTTATAGGTTTTTAGAGTAAAGCGAAAGTAAAGTTTTTGGAGTTCTTCTGAATACTCTTTAACCACAAAAACAAGAAATGACACCTTTTTATTTTGAGACTTCTTACATTTCTTTAGAGGAATGCAGGGCCCCTAAAAGTGTGGGTTTCTGTCCTCGGCTATTCCGTCACTAACAATAAGTCTATAGATAGGATTCGCAGAAATTTAATATAAATTGGTTTATTTCGACAACGCACTAATTGTTTAATGCAAGGAATTATTAGTATTTATTTGTGATGGAATTTTAATTGATAAGGATTGTGTTTTATCTTTTGCAGGGCTTGGCCTTTACACTAGAAGAACGTCAGGTATTGGGCATTCATGGCTTGCAACCGGCACGTTTTAAGACTCAGGAAGAGCAGCTGCAGCTCTGCAAGATTGCTGTCAATCGGTATACGGAACCATTGAACAAGTATCTGTATCTCAGTGATCTGCACGATCGTAATGAGCGTCTTTTCTTCCGCTTTCTATCGGAGAACATTGAGGATTTAATGCCCATTGTTTACACTCCCACCGTGGGATTGGCTTGCCAGCGTTTCGGCTTGATTTATAGGCGTCCGCATGGTTTGTTTGTCACGTTCAATGATAGAGGACACATTTTTGATGTGATGAAGAACTGGCCCGAGCCAAATGTCCGAGCCATTTGTGTGACAGACGGCGAGCGTATTCTGGGTCTTGGCGATCTGGGGGCCTGTGGCATGGGCATTCCTGTTGGTAAACTGGCTTTGTACACTGCCCTGGCTGGCATTAAGCCGCATCAGTGCCTGCCCATTGTGGTGGATGTTGGCACCAATAATATTGATCTCCTGGAAGATCCTCTATATGTGGGTCTGCGTCAAAAGCGTGTCGTGGGACGGGAATATGATGATTTTATTGATGAGTTCATGGAGGCAGTGGTCAAACGCTACGGCCAGAACACACTGATCCAGTTCGAGGACTTTGGCAATCATAATGCATTTAGATTCCTGGATAAATACCGCAACACCTATTGCACCTTCAACGATGATATACAGGGAACAGCCGCTGTGGCTGTGGCTGGTTTGTATGCGTCCAAACGCATCACCGGAAAGTCCTTTAAGGATTACACCTTCTTGTTTGCCGGAGCCGGCGAGGCCGCCATCGGCATTGCCGATTTAGTTGTCAAGGCCATGGTGGCGGAAGGCGTTTCAATTGAAGAGGCCTACAGCAAGATCTACATGGTGGATATTGATGGTCTTTTGACTACAACTCGCAAAGTTGGTAGTTTAGATGGCCACAAGGTTAACTATGCCAAGAACCACGAACCCATGGCCGATTTGGAGGAAATTGTGACCGCTATCAAACCCAATGTAAGTATTCCATGGAAATCTTCGTGATATATAAAGCTAATACTTATCTTTTGGCATCTTAGGTGCTTATTGGTGCTTCGGCTTGTGCTGGACTGTTCACACCCAAGATTCTGCGCACCATGGCGGATAACAACGATAGGCCAGTGGTGTTTGCTCTCTCGAATCCAACCAGCAAAGCAGAGTGTACTGCCGAAGAGGCATACCAAAATACAGATGTAAGTAGATTGGGTGAGATTATTACATGTTAAGAGTTTTATTTGAATTTAATTTCTTCCTGTCATAGGCTCGCGTGATCTTCTCGTCTGGATCACCTTTCCCACCAGTGAAAATGGGCGATAAGACCTACTATCCGGGTCAGGGCAACAATGCCTACATCTTCCCCGGAGTGGGTCTGGGTGTTATCTGCACTGGAACTCACCATATTCCCGATGAAATGTTCCTAATTGCCGCCCAAGAGCTGGCCAATTTCGTTGAGCCCAGCGATATTGAGCGCGGTTCGTTGTACCCTCCTCTGCAAAGCATCCGTGATGTGTCCATGAACATAGCCATTGGTGTAACAAAGTGTGCCTATGACAATGGTGAGATAAGCTCTTTTGTTTTTTAACTTTCGAGTTGATTCTGACTTGTGATGTTGCATTGTAGGTCTGGCGTCTACTTATCCAGAACCCCAGGACAAACGCAAGTGGCTGGAGGATCAATTGTACAATTTCAATTATGAGACATCGATGCCTGTGACCTGGACCTGGCCACGAATGCCCTACATTAAGACTCGTGAATTAGTCCCCACCAAACTTTATGGAAAAAAAAGTGAATAACATGCAATTTTTTTCTCTACATTTTATTTTTACAGGAGATGAGAGCCCGCTAATTGCCGCCATCAAATAAGCAAGCGTTCAAGTTCACGTTGATGGCACCCACTCTGTCTTGCATCCTAACCCACTTATCGTACTTGTACACCATCAGCACCAAAACTCTATCCAGCCACTAACCAAGCCTCTAGAACATAGACAACTTTCAACTGCTTCGATTGATTATATTCGTTCGCCGTCATGTTGCCCCGAGCATCGAGCTACCATTGTGATTAACAATATCGTGACTCGTAGAAAACGTTACAGAAAAAAAAAAACACAGAGGCAACGCAATGATCATTATATGTATTTTCCAACTATGTTTCTAATTTTACGCACTTGTTGAATCTATGTTTATAATGTTTTAATTTGTATAAATTATAATGTTTATGGTTTTGTGATCGATCGAATGTGATGACAACATTTGATGATGACGTTAACATGTCGACATGACGCCCAGACATCGACGAGACTATAAAAAAACCCAACGACGCAGTATTCTAATAATGTATCTATCTATCCCATTAATAACTATTTGCTTTGTGCTATGTTTAATTTGCTGTTCCTAACCACAATTGGCTTTGCAGTTATTCTGTTTCCTTTCTCTTACTACTACATACTACTACTATTCTTAGTTATTTTTATCTTTTGCTTCAAACTAACTAATTCTGAAGGCGGCGATCTAGACGAGGCTAAGAAACAAACAAAAAATCCAAATATTAACATGAAATCCAAACAATTGATATATATATATATTTTTTTGCTATGTTTCTTTCGTTGCCATCTATAGAAAATCAAGAAGAAGAAATTATATAGTTTCTTCAAATATCCCCCCTGCAACCCCACAAAAACAAAAAAAAAAACAATCGACCATCTAGCACAATTGGCTAATGACAGCAACTACTGAAACGGTGAGAGAAAATCCAAAACCCCAAACCAGAAACAAAACTAACTTACAAATGCAGCTGCTAACCTTTAAATTTTGTTTTTTAACTATCTAAGTAATGAGTTTTAGTTTAATACGAGTATGTAACTTGTAGACGTATATAGTTTCTATATACAATACAATTGTTTTATAGGGATACACAAAATGATCAAGATGATGTTTGTTGTTAAACTATGTCTGATATTTATTAATGCAATTAAATAGCTTTGTTATAATTTATGGTTAAACAAAAGTCAACTTTAATTAATCGATCCAACCAAACCAATTACCAGATGATGATTATGATGATGATGATGATGATAATGATGATGATAATGATAAAGTGCGGTTAACAATAAAATGAAATGAACAAGTTAAATAAAATGATTTCATTTGTTCTTAAGTTCAGGGTATTTCAGATTCGATGCGTCTTATCTAAGATGAGTTCAATGAAAGCTTTAGAATCCAACAAAGAGCAACTTGTTATTGCTAAAGCTTTATTCTCAGTTCTCTGAGAGATATCGGGCAAACCAAGAATCAAAGCTGAAAGTACAAATGTTTTATGTTTTCGATCAAATGGAATTGTCGGAAAAACACGTTAACCAGCAAATTTTGGGGGAAAATCCCGAAAACTCAACAAGTGATTATACATCATCTCTCTGCTGCTCTCTTTCCTTCTCCCTGTCTCTCCCTCTCTTTCTCTCTCTGTTTTCGATGGCATTGAGTGTTTCATAAAACTTGTGAGCTCAGGTCTAGTTTCTCCCAGTTGAGTTTGGAGCATCATTCGGGACAGAACACTGAATCTAGATCAGGTTTTTTTGTATTCAAAATGATAAGCAGCAATTGCCTCCTCATCGCCTTAGCTGTTCCCCTTCTGTTTGCCATAGAATCGGCTCGAGCGGGTAAGATAGATTTCCAGCTAATCGTTTGCATATTCATTATTTTAATTATATTTTTTTAATTATATTGCTCTCCCTCCCTCCTAAGCCTATGCCGATGCCTGCACTACTCCCAATGGCCATGGGGGTCAGTGTTTGCCTTATACCTCATGCAAGGATGTGGAAGAGCGTCTTGTGAGTGCTCAAAAATCTGGAATATCTGTAGCACCTGACTATGCTAACTATTTGCAAAAGGCTTCTTGTGGAGAAGTTAATGGCATTGTAAGCTCTCATCGTATCGGGATAGGACGGCGGTAAAAAACTAGTTTTCTAATCGACATTTTTTCTCCTGCTGCAGCGACATTTTTGCTGTGCTGAATCCCAAATCCAGCATAATTCCAAGGTGATGTCTCTGTTTATGGATAAAGATTTCAAATGCGGTTCCTATCTCGACACCCGTGTGGCCAACGGCTATGAGGTGAAACTCTCGTCACGTCCTTGGATGGCTTTGTTGCGTTATCATCAATTTGGAGAGCCGCGTTTCCTCTGCGGTGGTGCTCTGATCTCAGAACGTGAGTGCCAATCAGACTTATTTGGTTATTGGAATTAATTATTTCTCTTCCTTTGGTTTAATTATAAAGGCTACATCCTCACAGCTGCCCATTGTGTACATGGACTTCAAGAAGATTTGTAAGCCATAAAACTTCTAATGCCTCAACATACAATATAATTAAGACTTTCCACGTAGATATCAGATTCGATTGGGCGAACACAAAATCTCAACTTCGGAGGATTGCCGGAAGCAAGGACGCAAAACTAAATGCGCTCCGCCAGTCCAGGATATTGGCATTGAGAAGTATCTACTTCACGAGGAATATGACCCACGACTTGTCTCAAACGACATTGCCCTCTTGCGTCTGAATGTTAGCGCTCGTTTTGATAGTAAGCTGAGAGATTCCACTCCCCCAAAAGGGTTGTCATCTAATGCCGATGCCTTCTTTCACAGAGCACATCAAACCCATTTGTTTGCCCATTACGGATGAACTGAAGCAAGAAGCTGAGAAGCAAAAGACATATTTTGTAACCGGTTGGGGCACCACCGAGAATGGCTCTGCCTCGGATGTTCTGCTGCAGGCAAATGTGCCAATTCAGCCACGTTCAGCCTGCTCTCAGGCCTATAGACGTGCAGTGCCTCTTAGTCAGTTATGTGTGGGTGGAGGCGATTTACAAGATTCCTGCAAGGGGGACTCTGGCGGACCATTGCAGGCCCCAGTTCCCTATTTGGGCGAATATGCCCTACGAATGGTCGAGTTTGGCATTGTTAGCCAGGGTGTGGTATCGTGTGGACAAATTAGTTTGCCCGGACTATATACAAATGTGGCCGAATATGTCCAATGGATAACCGACACCATGGCAATCAATGGACTCTAAACTGTGCATGCCATTTGTGCAATCAAATTTATTTGTATCTCCTTATTAACGTTTAAGCCACAAAATATACACATATATTCATACATACATAAGTATATATACGATATTTGTAAATGCATTTAGAATGAGACTTCTCACTTCATCACTAACTGTCTGTCTTCCCGCGTTTGGGATGAGTAATCGACAAGTTACTTTAGTCTCTGCTTAATTATAAGCAATTAATATCGAAAACAATTATTAAGCAATATATTGAAATTATAAATTTTAATACAATATTGCGCAATACATTGTATTAGTAATGCTAAAGTAAGATGCTTCTCTTAAAAATAAAAAGTTGCTGCTGTTTTTTACTCACTAAAATTTAAAACATAATTAAACATAAGGTATGTAAAGGTAGATTGACATGGACAATACCATCTTCACTTGTTCAATAAGTAACAAAGATTGGGACTTTTTGTTTCCTCTAAATACTTTCATATTTAGCCTACAGATGAAGCCATGTCCTGATTGGAATTTGTTCTATAATATCTAAATATACATTAAAAAATACTCATCAAATTGGATTTATTTAAATCAGAGAGTGTCATATGATTATAGCTATGATTAAAATTAAAATCAAACAAGTTTTATTTGCTGCGATTTGATTAATAAGTAAAGTAAACAAAAGCCTATAACTACTATATAGAGTAAAAAGGTTATCAATAAGTTCTATTCGTGATCGACAATGGAAATTAGCTCATGATAATCAGCTAAGCCGCCTCGGAAACTAAACGGTTTAACGGGATTTCTGTTAGCGCTAAGCCACATCAGATATCCTGAGGAAGGAAAATCTGTTCTTCAAAGACTTTTTGAAACAGTCACTAGACTCTGATTCGGCATTATTTGATTTGGGGCTAATTGAAGCAAGGCAATTTCATTTTTATTTTGGTTGCCTCGGCTAAGATTATAATTCATTGCACAGTGGGCCAACTGAGCAATCTAGCGGGATATAAGTCAAATTTAACTTATTTAAAATGCATTAATTTTGTTTTCTCCCTCATTTGGCAACACTTGGCAAAGCTTGAAAAAGCTTTCGTGAGAGCATTTAGATGCACTACTGATCAGCTGCGAGCTTTTGGCACGTGGCAGGAGAAAATTTCACTTCATTTTGTGGTGTTTTTGAATCCATTCAATTAATAAATATGTATATTAAGGTTTATTGTGTCAATATCTATTTAATCATTTATATAAGGTATGTAATACATAATATTGTATGTGTGTGACCTGTCTTTTTACGTGTAAATAAGATATTGAAGTAAATGAAAATAGTGATTTGAAATGTAGTTTTGAGGTTATACCAACTTGTATATAACAAGCGGTATTCAAACGGATTCAGCCCATTTTTGATATTTATGTATAGTGCATATCCTTGTGGTACAAACATTTTCAAAATGGATTAGATTCGATGAATGCAACATACATATGTATGTCCTACAAGCTGTTAATTAAAAAATGGCAAGTTCGCAAGGAAGACAAGTTGGAGGTTGAAAATAGAAAGTCAGAAATTCAGCAGCAGCACTACCTATTGGCATGATGTCTGAAGAAGCCTTTGAAGCCAGAAATAAAGATTTTCGGAATATTCGACAACACCATACACGTAAATATAATAGAAGAAATACTATGGAAGATGTTATGAACGGTTTATTTGTTTCATCTGATCCCCTTATAACATCTTTGTCAGAAACATCAAGAATTTTAAGAAGCCGTTATTGGCTTGCTCATTAATTGTAATGCATTTAATGATTCCGATTCATCAGATTCTGATTAATTTGTTTTCTCATTCTTTATAAAAATTAAAATTTTAACAAGTAAAATATGTATTTCATTTAACTGTATGTAAGCTATAAAATATCGTGGATCTATAAAGCTGAAATTTGGAGGACGCGTTATGATATAGCTTAATATCTTAAGTTAAAAGTTTCATTTAAATACCGTTTCTTTTAAGAGAGTTATTAATTAAATTCTGCTAGCAGCGCTGTTTGTCCCACTGTGCAATGGTAAGAGTATAAATTGACTGATATATTTTGCAGTTTTTGTTAGTTTTTTATCATATAACTTAAGCTTATGATTTCAACAAGACAAAAGATTAGCCATTAATAAGCTTCTCATCGATGACTAAAGTGTAAATAATATTTATTTAATATGCTACAATCTAATTATAGGGTTGTCAGTCTTAACTTTATGGCTTTTTAATTCAATGAATTAGTCAGCATTCACACCTATGCAACGCCAATGTTTCCGACCTGTGCCAATTCTTATATCGATTGATCCAATCTAACATTTCTGAGCTCGGGGGTTCCAAAAGTCCCACTTAATAACTTCAGCAAAACGGAACAGAGGAGTGTTCATGTTCATTATTTAAGATGTCTCATATTTCTGGATTTTCCAAGTGCTAAAATTCCCAAGATACGAAATAAGTGTGTCCATACATACATACATATTGAATGTGTCGAACAAGAACAAGTTTGTCAGGTAACCTCCATGGGCGTAGCCATTTGAATGGGGAACTTGTGATAGTAATTAGCAAAACATTTTAATCCAGGTAGTTTTGCAAAAAAAAAAGTACCGACATTTAATGGGTGTGTAATGTGGTGTCCATATTGACGCGTGCCAGTCGCCATCGTCAAGAGAATCAAAAGAGAGAGATCGCTCGATTGTAGCATATTTAGACATGCATGAATGGGGTACGAATGGAGCTGAGTGGTGGCCGGGTGGCTGGGTCGCTGGCTACCGACAACAAGTGGTAGATCAATGGGGGGTTTCCTGGAATTTAATCGCTTTTCCCACGCTCTTTCCCCCATTCGGAAAGCATTTGACATTACTCTCTTTGTGCATGTGTGAAAACATCATCTATTCTCTCGAGCGGCTGGCGAGATAAACCAGTTGGGGATTCGATCTTGGTTTTTGTGCATAAGTTATTTTATGCATTCGTAATAAGTCTCATTCCCCCGAAGCACGCGAATCTCAACTACAAAAGCTCGACACACGACCACGTCCGGCTCATTCTCAGTCAATCAGTTGAGCGCGCGCGTTTTGTGTTTTCTTTTTCTTGAGAGACAAAAGATCAGTATAATAGTATTCGATCTTGGTACAGGTTTGAACTGCGCGGCAGCTGATAAATATAGATATTTAAAGCCCTCAAGATATAATAGCCGAGCCGATTATCAGAAACAGGATGATGCTATTTATAATCACAATAAGCACGATTTTGCTGCTTCTTCCTGGACTGGGTCAAGCACGTAAGTATAGGATTTTGTGGGAGGAGTTGATTAGAAATTGGTAGCCAATTAAACTCATTCATTTTTGAACAGAACGCAGATGCACCACACCAATCGGACAAACTGGAACTTGTCTACCAATTCGTCAGTGTCAATACTTTACAGATCTTGAGGATCGTTATGGAGGAAGTTTACCGCGTTCCGTGCGGAATGAATTGTTATTAATGCAGTGTACTGGTGAACAGAGACGGGTAAATTAATTAGCATTTAACGACTATCGGTTCAGACTTAATTTCTCTGACTTTATTTGCAGGACTTTTACTTGTGTTGCCCCCGCCAATCGGGTGTACAGGCCCAGAGCCTATCTCCGCCAGCAACCGATCGTAAGCCGGTGCGTTCTGTGTCGACAGATCCATCGAGCTGGAAACAGATTAGTCAAAGTGGCATGCGAGTACTGGAATCTGTGACCAATTGTGGGCTAAAAAATAATCAAAAAGTTGCCGGTGGCGATAATGCCCAACTGGGCCAATTTCCATGGCTAGCTTTGCTCAAGTACCAAGTGGAGGGTCGTCCATTCCTTTGCGGAGGAAGTTTGATCAGTGATCGTTATGTTATAACCGCAGCTCATTGTGTGGTGCAATCGGCCAAGCTGTAAGTTCTTCTTCAAAAAAAATATCCTCGGTGTATATTAAAGTTTCACATATTTTTAGGATCGGCGTACGTTTGGGCGAACACGATTTAAATTCCAATCCGGATTGCCAAATTTTGGGAGGACGTTTTCGCGAATGCTCGCCAGTTTATGAGGATTTCGGAATTGAGAAAATCCAACCACATCCCGGCTATGTCCATGGATCAATTAAATATGACATTGCGTTGATTAAATTGGACCGATCGGCTAGCTCGTACAGCCACATTCAGCCGATATGCCTGCCCATTGAGCCAAAATCCCAAGCGGTTGCCTATAATCAGGACTTTTACATTGCTGGCTGGGGCCAGACCGAGACCAGGCAGGCAGCATCAGTGCTCCAGAAAGCAGTGGTCTCCCGCCAGAGCCTCGACGTGTGCCGCAATTACTTTAGCAATGCTCCAGTTTCCAATAATCACATATGCGCCGCTGGCGAAGGCTTGCCACACACCTGCCAAGGGGATTCTGGTGGTCCATTATTTTTCCGTCATAAGTTCCGTACAACCTATCGATTCGTTCAGTACGGCGTTGTTTCTTTTGGTGGCAAATTTTGCGGTAGCAGTGAATCAAAACCCGGAATATATGCCAATATAATTGACATGTTACCGTGGATTACCCAAAACTTGGATTAGATGGATACTCGCATACAGAAAATCATCAACAACCTTCAATTTACTTAGACCTAAGAACCCATTGCCATAGCTATTGTTAGAGATCGCTTTAGAATGTAATACTTATTAAATATACTCATATTTATGATATCTGCAGCATGAATCATCTTCGATTTAGTTATTTCTATAGATGAGTCATCAACAAATGTCTTCAATTCTATGCCATGGAAAACTTAAACTCTATTGACGACTAAAAAATGGCATTATTAATATCACAAGAATTACACAATGAGAATATGGAGAGAGAGAGGGAGAGAAATGCTAGTTAATTGGGAATCATTCTTCGAAAAAACCGCAATCTCAGATTATTAAGATTATCATAAATTTCAACATGTGAATCACACTTAAACTTGTTTTCAAAAACAATTATCAAATTCTTTTCAAAGATCTATATCAATCATGCTCAGCCATCGTGACGAAATTCTTATCCACTTTTTTTTTATATTTTTCTGTATCGCAATATATGAATTTCTTGATTGTGAGTCAGCCGATATGATTGCGGTTTATTATATTGCATTTATTAAGACGTAATCTTGATCACACCATAAATAAAGATTGCCAATTAATTTCATATCCAAAGGGATTTTTATATCCAGTCAAAGAATATAATTAATGTTAGCTTTGACCTAGGCACACTCATACATTTGGTCTAACTCCTTGTGACCCTAGCATTGAACTAAATTCGGGAAATATATAGAAAAGGGTTTTCCGTTACCATTAATGGCTAAACAATGCACAAGGTAGATGGTTATCTCACACTAAACTGGATTCTATTGTGTTCCTAAAGCTTTTGGCCCAAAAAAAATGTCAGAATTCATTTAGCTTTGCTTGCTAACGGTTCACCATGGTGAACTGGCGTCGTTATTTTCCCTTGGTTTTAAGAGGGTGAGATGGAAATTGTATCAATTTTAGAGGATTTAATATACCAAATATATTTTGCTTTTCGTTTTAGGATTCTTTACTCGATAACATCTTATAAGACATTGCCATTTTTCCTAACCGTCTCCAAGTCGCTAATTGAGGACTCTTTTTCATCATCGGTTTCCTTTAATTTGGACACCATTTAGTATGTATATTAATAAGTGTATCCCGAAAATTGCATTTAATTTAACTTCATGGTTTAGTCTTAATTGGAATTCAACATTTCCGGCCATAACTGTTTGCGAGATATATAATGCCGAAAAGATCTGGGATCTAAGCGATGTCCAGTTTGGTGTCGAGCATAAAATGTATATTGATGATATTATCAGTGAAATTGTCTTCTTTCGTGGCATTTGTAGTAGTTGCGAGAATTGCATCAAAAATAACTGTCCGGATAACTTTACACTGCTGCTGGATGTGGTGAGTGAGGAGTACAGCGATCATAAAGGTCCTTCTAATCGATTCCATATTATAGTTTCGCAGCAAGTGCCATGAGCTAATCATTAAATGCAGCTACCTCAATGAGTTATTCGACTGCTGTGAACAGTTTCTGCCCATTCCCACAGAGTACGGTGTATGTTACTCCTTCAATTCGCATCAGGCCCGTAAGGTACCGCAGGTACAGTACATGAACAATCGCATAACAGGAGCCGGACATTTGGAGTTTCATGCCCTTGCGGATATTCAACTTTATGTGCATGCACCCATCGATTTGCCATTTCAATTCTCCGAGGGCATGGTTCGGGAGACCGTGCTATTGGGCCATTACAAGGAGCTGATTTTGAATGTAATCGAAGTATACAATCATGATAGTGTGCAGGATCTTAGCATGGAGCAGCGACGCTGTCGCTACAGTCACGAGCATGTGCCGGGACGTACAGGCATCTATGAGTTCTATAGCTATTCCGCTTGTGTGGTGGAGTGCACGGTTGCTCTGCAGCTGCTTCATTGTAATTGCACCAGCCATTTCATGGCTGTGCCCGGCACTAATACGCTACCCGTGTGCGATTATCAGGGTTTGGTCTGTCTGACACAAACCAACGAGAAACTAATGGCAGAACGAAAGTCATGCGATTGCATGAGTTCGTGCGAGGAGCCGGAATACAACATTATATACAATTCAGAGGATGAGTAAGTATAGCTGAAACTTATGTTATCTACGACTTATAATAATGGTAAACTCCGCAAAGCGATCACGATGCTGAAAATGATGATTCCACCATACACGTTGCCCTAGTGGAGCTACCCACTCAGCGCTATGTTCGACGGGTGACCAAGACCGTCTTGGATCTTTTGAGTAAGCATCGCTTGAACATTGCCAGTCATCTTTTTTAACGTTTTGATTTTCAGTCTCTGTGGGCGGTTTGGTGGGTTTGTTTTTCAACTATTCCGTTTTGCGACTGGTTGAGACATTCTATCTAATACGCAGATATAGAAAGACAATCTTTAAATGGATAAAGCAAATATGGTTTGGCACAACAAAGTATTTACAGTGTTCGAAACAATAAAAGTAAATCACAAAAGTGTTATCATTAGATTATAAATGTCTTCCAAATCACGAGCATCTCGTCGTAAGTCTCATACAGTTGGTACAGTACAAAAGCAGGTTGTTTAGTGGCTGCCGGCCATTTTTTGTGCCACTTGGGCATTGGTCATGGACACACTATTCCAGCTTGCCGGCATGATGAACTGCATCAGTGTCTGCATGTAAGCGGGCAAGTAAACGAAGCTGGAGAAGATTATCAGCGCCAGTATTAGCAAGAAGAAACCATCTGAAAAATAATAATTAATGTCAAATTACATAAATCGTATAATTACATGGGCGGTTTTTGGATAAATGAATAATTGCACGGTTGGCAGTAGGCATTTAAAATTTAATCATACTTCTATTACTCACTGATTAGCTTTCGTTCCCACGGCTCCAGCATGTTAATGCACGTGATCAGCTCATATTGCCGATACAAATGGATAGCCAATTGTTTCAACTTAACCATTTCTAAACAAAAATCAATTGTTTTTATCGCTTGAAGTTGTAAACAAAAGTAAAACACACCAAACAGCTGTTTTATCCAAAACAAGAATAAAAGTCATGGACGGATATAAATAATATTTAAAGGGGACGGCCACTCACACACTTTACATATTTCGATTTTAAAACCTTTCGAGTTTTTCGCTGTTGGCAATTTGTTACAATAAGGATTTATAAAAAAACACGACACAAACTAAATGATTCAGAAAACCGATAAAAGACGAAAATAATTTTAGACAACAATTTTGCGCGGGGCGTTCTAACCTCTGAACGTGCCCTTTCTGAAAACTTCTATGACCTAGAGGTGTACAAATCATCGATACAGTATCGATTTTATCTTATTCTCATATCGATAACATGTTCGATAGTTTTCCCACCTCTATGGTGAACATGAAAATGTTACCCAACACTGCTCAACAGCATTGAGAAATCGATAGTTTGTCATCGAAATTTAAGCAATCGGCGGGAACATCCACTTCGATTATAATTCCAAAAGTTTGACTCATTTAAAATTGTGTGAGTATTAATTCATTACATTTAACAAAAACAATTTACGTTTAAATATATGTGCTATCTTCAATAATAAAACTTTTAACAGTTATGTATTTCCTTCCTAATTCTTTCTGTTTTTGATTTCTTATTGTGACAAATACTACTTTTGGTTGGTGCTTAACTACTATGAATGATACGTGGTCTGTGTCAGGTCATAAATTTCACTCTCCCATGACAAATTTTCGAGCATAATGCCATTTAGCAACCAGTTTAGCATTTCCCATAGCCTAGAATGATGAAGAAACAGGATTCTCCATATATTGGCATAATTCGCACTGGCACACAAAATACTCAGCGAGATGCCAACTAGCACACCCCAGAGCCAGCTGTTTGGGGCGCACTTGCCCAATGACGATGCTATCAATGGTGCAGTTGCAGATTGACAGGCGGGCACAGGCTGATTTATGCGCGCGGCACAGGAATGTGGCAAAGTGTAAAAAAATGTTTACACACACACATACACACACGCTTACGAGAGAGACACCCAGAGTGGGTCTAACCCAACTCCAGCTTCAAGTCACGCATATGCAGCGACAACTAATTCAATTTCCACTTGCCAGCCAAGCAGCAGCAGCAGCCGTCGCAGACGCCGTAGAAGCAACAGATAAAGGAAGGAGGTGATGTTGAAGTAGAAGTAGGAGGAGAAAAAGGTGCTATTGGTTTCGAGTTTAGTCGAGTGTGCACGCCTAATTGGTAATGCGATCGGCTTTATTGAGGCACTGGAGTCGAAGCAGTTGCTGGCTATCGCTGTCGCTCAGTGCAAATCCCATTACGTGCAATCCGTTTCAAGCCATAAACATGTAACAACTACCTCCCCCTCCCGCTCCTATTCAACCTCAACCACAAACCACCAAGCACTAACCGCCAACCATCAAGCGTCAACCGTAAAAGTTTCCTGGCTTCCAGCAGCGCAACTTGTCGCTGGAACTTAATTGCCTTGGCTGCGCTTATGACTTTCGTGTGCAATGCATCCTCATCTCCACATCCACATCTTCTCGCCATCTCCATCTCACCGGGATTGTTGTTGTCTTCGCTACATTATTAGAAAGTAACTTTGACTTGCAAAGAAAGAAAAAAAAAAAAAGCTATCAGCGTTTTCAGCCACGTATCGTCGTCTCCTTGCACTGCTCTTGCATCCCCGCCAGATGTTGGCCTGGCGCTATTTTCGACACCGCCTGGCCTGCCATAAATTTTCAAATGCCCTGAAATGCACTCTCACAAAAAGTCAAAGGCAAAAACAACAACAAAATTCTTGAAAGACAAATCCTAGGGGTAGACCAAAAAATTACCCAAAAAGTAATTGAGAAGGCAAAGAACACAAATTTTCTGAAAGAGATTGATAAACAATTTCTTAACTCTTGATTTAACCAATTCAATTCTTTACGATGGATGGCCAGCAAGAAGACTGTCCTCTAAAAAGACTAAGCAAAGTCTGTACGTAGTCACTAAGAAAAATATCCTCCATCTTCAGATATCCATTACAGGGTATAGAAATAGAAACGGTCTGTTGGCTAATTTACTCAGCTGCCATGTTCCAAGTCCAATTCTCATTTTCAACGGTTTTCAATTAAAAAAGAAAAACCCAAAAAAGTCAAAAGTTCTACCACGACCCAATGCGCTTCCTCAAAAGATCAGGTCAAATGCAGCCTGCCGTAAGCATTAGCTAATGGCAAAATGCCCGCAAGACAGTCAAATGTTTGCTCAGTTGAGTTATTGTTATTATTAATTTAGTTGTAGCCTCTTTCCATTTCAGGCCGAAAGCGCTTAAATATTCTATCCCAATGGGTGGCCTGAGGTTTAGTGGCCTAACCTCTGCCCATTTGCCCAATTTAATTTAGTTTGGCCATCAATAAACTGTTCGGCGATCGCCGATTGCTGCCAACTCATTTGCATAAACGTAATTTATGCTCATCAATTAGCTGATTAATTTATTTAGCGTGAGACAGAAGACTGAGACTAAGAGAAGACGCAAACCGAGGCAAGGCGAGTGGCAGATGCTTAAAACGCTTGTCTAATTAGATAAATGTGCTACATTAATGTCGCCTCTGACATTTAAAAAGCTGCCTTTTCGCCACAAATGGATAGATTCTTTTTGTTTTATAGTTTAGTTTCAAGTTTAATTTTCCCTTTTTGAATTAAGTCTCTCAATGGGGTCGAGCTTTGGGGCAAATTTTTGCAAATGCGATGGTTAAATTAATCTCTTGATTTATATTTAAACATCAGTTTGTTTAGGCAAGCAAAGTTTTATTACAGATTATATGTATGTATGTATTAATATATAAAGGTTTTGTTTTACTCACAACTATTCTGAAAGTGTTTTAGTTACGAATTGGAATACTGAATAGTGAATACTCCGAGTAATCGAGGTTTTGAACACATTAATGCGGCTCTATAATACATACATACTACAATAATATAAGTATAAGTACTGTAAGTATTATTAATTACTTACTATAACGTTTAAAGTCTTAACAAAAGATTCTGCTGAGTTTATATATCTTCTACTTGAATATTTCTATTGTTTGACCTGAAATCTTAAATATTCCCTTTGATCGATCTTATTAATCTTAGTCTTAAAAGATTCTTTACACAATGTTTTTTTACAAAGTGCGTCTTTTTTAAATTTGAAATGGTCCGGAATGTGGCCACATAAATCTTAAAATCATTTAAATAGCATACAGAAATTAGAGAAATAAAGGAGTTTTTTGTTCTTTAAGTCTGTCATACAAATTTGCGGTTCATTTTAATTGAGTAATGATTTTATATTTGAATCACTATCAACAAACAATAACCGAATAAAATTTGTTTAATCATTACTATGTATTAATATTTTAAAAATAATGTAATTTATTAACCAAACTATTGTTTACTCTTGTAAAAAACTAGAAAATTCTTGCTATCGGCTTAGACACTTACATTTCCATGGGATTTAAACTCGACACCTTTTTGTCATCTTTGTAGTCCTTTCAATTCAATTTCAACTACTTAGTATTAACATCAATTTTTTGCTAATGCCATGGTTTATATGATTTTTCACCGAATTTAAACATTGAGCCAGTCTATATATATTTTAAATATACTTAAGAACAACAAAAAATGTATAAACTAAATCACTCTTATACCCAAAAGCAACAAACAAGAGGCGTACTTACTTAAATCTGGGTTTTCTTAGTACAAATTTCAAATTTAAAACTTAAAAAATTGCAAACAAATTGCAGGTTTTTTAATTACCAATGAAAAGCTCTGAGCAGAATTGTATTCAACTTGTAAGACAAGATCCCAAATAAAAAGCAGTTTTTTTTTTAAGTTTCAATAAATTTTAAAATATTTAAAATATATTCTATATAAATATGGCAAAAGGTTCAAAGTTTTGTCTTTCTTTAATAGGTGTAAATCTGTTTTTAGGATGTATAAAAAATTCCCATTTTTATATAATTTACATTCATTTACTTTCTTTTCTCAGAAATGATACGCAATTTGTGTGGATTACTTGTTGTTGTAGTTTCCCAGGTCTATTAACCCAAATCGTCTGCCAATCAATTTTGCCACTTAAATTAGCTTATAATGTTGTTTTTGTTTCTGTTTCTGGCTTGTGTATAAATGTCAGTTGATTGCCTGGATCTTAATCCTCGTTCCTCGCTAGCAATGGAGCAGGAAAATGGGAAATATTTTAATTAAAACACACAACTAAAAACGTTTACTGTAAGCGATCTTATCCAACAGCATTTCATACAAATAGCAAATAGTAGCAGGAGCAACTGCATTTGCAAGTGGCGAGTAGCCAAGTAGCAAATGTTGGCGCTGCGTGCAACCAAATTGCAACGAAATGTTGCATGTAACATGTGTCGCACATCGCCCATTTGAATATATATCAAATCAGTTTCAGATAATTTTCTATAACAGCTTCTCCCAGAAAGAGAGGGACAGATACACACAGAGGCCGAAATGGCCAAAAACATTTGTTAGCAACGTTTCCCCACACCATTTAAAGGAGAGAAGCACAGTTTCCTTTCAGCTCCCGTTGCAACGTTGCTCCGAGTGAGTGCATATTTTATGCGCCGCATTGTGAATCCGCAGCAAAAACGGATCGAGAGAGGCTCGAAATTAAGTTGTTTTGCATAAAAGCGCCATAAAAACAAAAAAAAAAAAACAGGCGAAGGCAGCCGCAGCAGGCGCTGCAGCAATTGTGATTAGAACGACACGACAGGCACGACAGGCGACATGAGACGAGGCTCTGGGCTACATAGTTTTGTTGTCCCACTCTGTATATACGCGTATATGGACAACAATTGTCGGGTCTAGGCGTAGGGGATGGGGATGGGGGGTGGAAAATTGCCTCACTCAACACGAGCGACGTATGTCATCAAATGGCTTGGTCCCATTAGCGATCGTTGAGGGAGCGCTTTCAGCTTCCTGTGAGCCTCCAAGTAGGCAAATACTAGCTGCTGCTGCTGTTGCTGCAACTATTATCAATTTAAGTTGGCTAATTGGTTTCAAATTTATGGACCTGTATTTGATATTTATGTCGTCTGCAACAGACGGACGGAGCGGTGGTTAGTGTGTGTGTGTGTGTGTTGCTGGTTTGTGGCCCGATGTTGACTTTGCTTGTGCCTGGTTGTGGGTTTTTTTTTTTTTTTTTGGCCTGGCCCAGGTCTGGCCATCGTCGTCACATCGGCATTGCCTTGGCATGCTGCAAACAACGTAATTGGCTTTCAATTTGCAGCAAATTGTTGCAACAGCCACGACAACAGCGAAACATATTTAGATTATAGACGGATAAAGTTTATGTTCGTTCTGTTCTTACTCGATCCGGTCAGACTGTTGTTGCTTGTTGCCTGTTGCCTCTTGGTTTCTCTTTTCATTCTTGTTCTCTTGTTGTTTCTGTTGCTTTCCATCCATATCCATCCATAATTCCAATGAGTTATATGCCCATCAAGTGTTCTGTCTCTCTCTCTTCTTCCCTTTCCGTATTCTCCTGATGCCCTTCGAAAAGTGGAAAACGTAGCGCGCGTTAATTAAAAAAGCAACAAATACAAAAAAAAAAAAAAGCGCCAAAAATGCCGCTAAAATTTCGCTGGGCGGCATGGGCTTCCTCTCCATCGTGTTGGCCCAAGTCAGTTCAGGGTAGCGGCAGCTCACAGTTCAATAACTAAATAAAACACTTTAAAACCGAAGAAGTTGGATGAGAGATGGACAGAGTCAGAGACAGAGAGAGAGAGAAGCATACAATCAAGCGAAAATTCCTGGCATTTTCTGCTTCATTAAACACAACACACAAACGCGGCCATTTCGTTTTGTTTTCTTGGTCTGTCCAGGATACACACAACGCTCTCTGACGAAATTTACGCAACTTGGGCCCTGCTCCACGGCTCCACACCTCCATCCATCGATGGCTTTTGCCTTGATGATCCGCTGAGCTTAGTTTTGTGTTCAATTCGCTTTGTTTTTATTTTTGTTTCTGTTTCGTTCATTTTTTGGTATTTTAATTAGAAACCAAACAACGCCAAATGCATTGCTCTTGAAACGATTTTTGCTTTCTTTCTTTTTTTTTTTAGTTTGTGATCTGTTTCTTGACTTGATTCGTTGTCTGGTTTTTGGCCAACTTGCATTTGGCTTTTGTTTTTCACATTCAATTAGCGCATATTTCAAATCGAAAACATGTTTCGGTTCAAGCAGCAGGACAAAATTGTCAAATGACAGGAAATAATGACGATGAGATACCCAAAAAGAACTGCAAACATTCAAACCCCATTGAAGTTTTTTGGTATATAAATCAACCTCAATTCGAGGAAATCAAATCATAGTAACCTTTTCATGATAGTTGTGCGATTAGTCACTCTTTTTTGGACCAGCAAATTCTTAATCTTACTTCCAGCTTAAATGGGTAAACTAGTGACAAACTTTCTCATAGAATAAACTAAGTTTCAAGCATTAGAAATTTGAAAAAATGCGTGAATTAAAATGATTTAAGGCTGATTTTTAAATGAAAAAAACTGGTTTTAATCTTTGAGTTAAGTATACGCCAAACATTAAAGATCTTTATATCATTAGGAGTAATAAATGTTGGTCTTAAAGCTTTTCAATTTCGAAATCCAATCCTAACAGTCCTTGCTTTAAGAGCTTTTTAGCTGTCACATTTTGAAAAACATTTCTTATGATTTTTCTTTGAAAAAAGTTATGAAAAACTTGAATGTTTGATAATAATTTTTATAGAAAAACTTGAGCTCAGTCCTGGGCTCAAATCAAAATTCTTAGGACATTTTAATTTAAATTCAATCTAGACTTTACTTCTTGATTATTATTAATTTTTTCTATTCAGCCATTAAAATTCTAATTTAATTTGAAATAAAGTCCATTAGAAATTTATTGTGTATTTTTTCACTAACTTTATTTTGCTGCTAGATGAAACAATTGTTGTTTTGTAAAAATAATAAATAAATATTACTAAATATGTATGTTAATTTGTTACATCTCACTAAATGTGGGTATATCTATTTATTTATATATATATCTATATATCTACGGGTTATTAATTTTAATTATTGCTTTATATATGTATAGTGCAAACAACTTTTTAAGTCTAGCCTACAGTTTTAAAAATGTTCTTCTTCTTTTTGTTTGATAAGTTCTACTACAGACAAAATACAATAACGGTAACTGTTACTTAACTCCCTCCCAATATACAATATATACAGCTTTAGCTTAATATCTAAGAAATATCTATGCCTACAAATTGAGAGTGCGCTTTTCTCCCTCCCCCCAACCCTACCCCTACCCCCTCCTATACTAATTGAGAACTATGTACAGTAGCTTGTACTTTCTTGCCAAGAAGAATTACGCATTGAATAAGCAAACGAATGGATTTAAATGCGCATCTGGGTTACACTAAATATCACACTTTGTAGGATGTTTGCTTAGCGAAGAGAACAGAGTATCGATACTAAACTAAACTGGGCCTTAAACTTAAGCTAAATGCCTTAATTGTTAGTTACTATTATTACTAAATATACACTACTAATGCACTTGGAATAAATCTCGCCCGTGCTGTTGGCAAATTGGAACTTTTCGAGCAGGGACCTGAGATCACGGTTGGATGCCTAGGACCTAGACCACCACAGTGGTTAGTATATCGCCATTATCATCACAGGCAGGCGGCGGCATCGATTTGCAGTTGATCGATCGTTTGCCAAAATCCTTTCTGGGACTATCCAGTGAGCCAACCGTATTCTTCTTCATATCCGAATTTTGTGTTTTGTGCAGTAAAATCTGTGAGCTACGTTTGTGGGCCTGTTTTAGGCCTGTGCCGGAGTCAAGTTCCCGCTCGAAATCGCACGGCGGAAACAGCGGCTGGGAGCGATGCAGGGCAGAACTGCTGGCCGCTGAGGCTGCAAGTTCTGGGGCGGGATTCAAGCTTAACTCCATGCCGGTGGTGGCACGCAGGGAACTGGTGCTCCCCTTGAGTGGATTTGTATATCGACGGAGATTTTCTTCGTTCTGCAAGTTATTGGACTTCTCCTCCTCATGCCGCAAGGCATCCAAGGGAGGTGTCAAATTCATGCCAGAACTACTGCGATAGGCCATCCTTTGTTTCCAATACAAACTGATGAATATGGAGAAGCCGACGAGTACAATGAAAATGCCACAGAGGACACCAATCAAAAGACTGTGTCCAGATCCATCGGCAATGCGAGCCGTCTCCAGTTTCACCTCCAAAATCGAGGTGAGTGCCGCTAGCTTGGCATGTTTCAGTTCCAGCTCCTTGCGACGTTGGATGCCATTCAGTTGCCGCGAACTAAGAAGTTCACCCAACAAAAGCACCGCGGCCGGCAGTTGAGGATCGTTCAATTTGCTAGAAGACTGGACAAAGAGAAAAAGATAAGTAAAGTCGATAATGAGCAAACTATTAGCCAAACTTACCACTGTCAATTCGATGGTATCATTGGTAGCCGTCTTCAGATCACACAGCACCATCAATAAGCCCTGCTCCTGGCCCGAGTTGTTCATTGGCTGCTTGACCAAACGTGCTGCCAGCAAAACCCTTACAAGCGAACAGAGACCCTCCACTGAGGCTCCTTTGCCCACTCGTTCGAGATCCAATAGAATCGTAAGTCTGGCACAATTTTCATTAACAAGAGCTTGATTGGGCCAACAGCTAGCTTTGGCGGGCAGCCGTGGAGGAGCCACACGTCTCGATGGTTCCAAAGATCGACAATCGCCACGCACCTGACAAGGCGGGGCCAAACAAGTCTCACTCAGGGCGGGCACACACACCTCATGTTGGCGGCAGACACCGGAAAGATTGGATGACTTGGACAAAGGATCCAATTTGAAGCAATTGGTCAGACCGCACCAGAGATTCGTGCAACGCGAAGTGCCATTCTCACAGACGCACGAGTTGCAATATTCATCCTCCTCGCTATGACCGGATAGAGCCATGTCCAGCCAATTTTGACTCTGATTGAGAGCCGTATACGGAGAGATTGTGTTGCTGGCATTGAGACAAGCCGACTTGGGATCGGATAGCACTACAGAGAGAGAGGGAGAGAGAGAGAATTTAATTACTTACTGATTTTCAAGGTACTCCTTCATCTACTACTTACATATCTCACAGCGTAGTCCATGTCGTCCAGGTGGACAGATGCAACTGTAGCCGCCAATGCCGTCTATGCAGGTGGCACCTCCCTGACAAGGTTGGGGCGAGCATTCATTCACATTGATGAGGCAATCGGGACCGGAGAAGCCTTGAGCACATACGCAACGAAACCATCCGGCTCCAGATTCACAGGTTCCACCATTATTGCACGGTTGACCACGACACTGGTCGATGGCCTCGGCACAAAATGGACCCGTCCAGCCGCGAGCACAACGGCAATACGGCTGCAATGCCTTGTCCGGTGCTCCAGGCATGCAAGTTCCTCCATTCTGACATTGGCCAGCATAGCAGCCAGTTGCCCGTTCCGAGCAGCGTTTGCCTAAAAATCGAAGAAAAATCGAAAACAAAAGACTTAGACAACGAACTGGCTGAACGAATCGAAAAAAGTAAAAGTGCGAGTGCGCGAATGCGAACGCTGACAAAGATCGATGTGAACGTAGTTAGATATAAATAAATCTAAAACCTTATCTGAATCTAGTTTTATTGGCCATTTGGTGTAACTGTGACAAAAAAGCGAAACGCGTGAAATATGCAAATCGCAAATTAAAAACAAACATAAATCATTGTTAGCTTTTGGGTTTGCCACATGTGGCAAACTGCGACTAACGCGCACATATTTCTCTCAGTTTATCTCTCTCTCTATTGCCGTTTCTTTTTTGGCCAAATCGTTGCCGTAATGACTGCCAACTTTCAATGTTCAAATAAATGCGACCGCCTCAGTCAATGGCGCTCTTAACTCATTGCCCGGACTCTCCTCTTTGCGCCCATTTAGAGACCCCAAAAGCGTTAATAATGCGCAAAGTCAGCCAGTCGACTTATAGCAGGTTTTTATACTCTACTACCAAATGCAAGTACCATGACTTCCCCTACGACCTTCGTCTCGGTGGCAGGTTATAAAAAAACGAAAGGAAAAAACTACGAAATTTCCTAGCAGTTGCAAGGGTATTAAGCAAATTCACTTGACTTTGTCTATGATGTTTCCCTCTGTGTCTTCATTGGAAATTTTCGTTTTATTTTAGTGCATTCAGACTTCGGCTAATTGCTTTTTTTTTTTGTTTTTGTTTCTTTCTTTTCTCTTTCTGTGGTTGTGGCCTGCACTTGTTGCAACGCTTTGACGTTCACTTCGTCTTTAGACGACGACTTAAAGACTCTGAGACTCACCTGTCCATCCCGACATGCATTCGCATGTAAAGTCGCCGTCACCGTCAAGGCAAATTCCACCATTTCGACAAGGATTCGGTGAGCATTCGTTGAGATCTGCGGAAAGTTAATGAGTTGGCTTTTGCTGTGTGTCTCTTAGTCGCGCTTGCGTAGATTAAGACTACTCACTGTGTTCGCAGAAGGTTCCAGTGTGGCCCACATGACATTTGCAGAAGGTACCCACATCGCTCATTTCGCAGCTGCCATGACCGCTGCAGGGCACAGCATTTGCTGTACTCATTGTTGTTGTTGTTGTTGTTGTTGTCATCGTTGTGGTTGTTGTTGCTACTTTTGTTTTAGTTGCCGCAGTACTGGAACTGGAGCTAACATTAGCAAAGCAGCCCTCTGTTTCGTCAAAAGATTATACAAAAAAGTTAGCCATATTTGGAATCCCCTCTCGGAAATTAGCAAAAACTACTCACCATTGCAGGGCGGCTGGGAGCAAAGTGGACGCAATTGCTCACAATGCTTGCCGGCACGATCTGGCGGACAGTGGCAATAATAGCTGCCAGGTGTGTTCAGACATCGTCCTTGCAGACACGGTGAGGGAGTACAATGATCCTTGGCCTCCTCGCACAGTGAGCCCGAATAGCCAAGCGGGCAAATGCAATTGAATTTACCTACCATATCGACACATTCGCCACCATTGCGGCACGGCGAAGTGGCACACTCGTCTATATCCGTTTCACAGTCGCGTCCCGTGTAGCCAGGAGCACAGGCACAACGATAGTCGTTGACCAAATCGATGCAGCTGGCCCCGTTCTTGCACTGGCCCATGCAATCATCGAGATTCTCGGCACACGTGGGTCCACCCCAGCCCTCTAGGCAAACGCATGAGAACGAGCCCGGCAGATTGAGGCATTCCCGCGCATTGATACAGGGTCCAATGGTGGTGGCAGCATTCGATGCCGAGGCAGAGGCAGCCACCGCCGAGGTAAGCGCCGCCAGCAATGCAGCCGAACTGCTCAAATTACTCACAATGATGGCACTGGCCGTTGTGGTCAGCAGTGTATTCGCCGGCAGAGATGAGCCATGGCCGTGTGGTGCCTCGCATTCGTTCACGTCCACCTGGCAGACATCGCCGCGCCACTCGGGCGGGCATTCGCAACGAAAGCCACCGATTAGATCGACACAAGTGCCACCATGTTCGCAGGGACCGCCGGCGCATTCGTCGATATCTGTTGGAGTGGGGGGAGGGGTAAAAAGTTAAAACAGATTGGTTAAGTGCCATCCCAAGCTGAAGTGCAAATGTGTTGATTTTGTTGTTGAGGCCTTTGTGAGTGGACAAGTGGACGAGCAGGTGGTTTAAGTCATTGAACTGATGCAGCAAAATGATGTGTGGTTCCTAAAGACCAACCAAACTTATCTACACTCTCAAATCTCAACTGGATGTTGTGTGTGTGTGTGTGTGTGTGTGTCTGAGTTATTTCAACCTTTCTCATCGTGAATTTGGTAAATCCAACTATGAATTCCCTTAATTAGGTCTGATGTATTGGCTAAGCGAATTGTTTCTTGTGAATATATTGGTCGTGCTCCAATTGGAATGCAAAATCAAATTCGACGGACCACCGTGGCAACAATCAAAACACGACAGCAACAGCAACAGCAATAACAACAACAACAACAACTTAACCACCGCCTGTGCGTGATACGTTTCATTTCATTTCATTTGATTTCATTTCATTTCGCTACAGTCAAATGCGTGTGTGCTCAATTGCATGAACGGCCAACTAAAGTAAACTGGCCAAGACAGACGAGTCCAGTCTGTGGTTGTTGTTGTTGTAGCTGTTGCTGTGGCTAATCGCGTGCTGGAAAAGAACAAAAATTAAATCAAAACTCACTTATTTCACATGTCGGTCCCGTCCAGCCGGCTGAACAGCCGCAAGTAAACTCAGCGGCCAAAGGCGTCAGCTGGGAGCCATTCAAAGACTGAGACTGAGAGGATGACGACAACAACGACGACGACGACAAGGTAGATGCAGACTCCTGGCGTAGATTGGCCAGACTGCGTATTGAATTGCGTCGGCTTATTGGCTTGCCCATGGCGGAACTCATGCCATGCATGGAACGATATGTTAGCGCTAGTCTCGTTGCATTCATTTGCTGTGAAATGGAAATGGAAATGGGGATTGAAGATTGAAATTAAGGTTGCAGCGGGAGCATGGAGCAAAATCGGGAGGCGGCAGCATATTAAATTATTTTATGGCACTGCGAAAATGTCTATAAATTGAGGGTTTACCTTGAGAGTACATGTGCCGCCATTGAGACAGGGCTGTGTGGCACACGGATGCTCCACAATCTCGCACTGTTCGCCCGATAGACCCTCGGCGCATGTGCAGCGATATTTATCCGGTGCAGTGTTCTCGCAGGTGCCGCCATGCTGGCAGGGTTCATGGGTGCCGCAGTAATTTAAATCTGACCAAGAGAAAAACGAAAAGAAAATGCGAAACCGAAACGAAACTATGAAATATGCCACGACTTTCGATGATTATCGATGATGCCACCAGCCAGCTGGCCTAGCTAGGTAATTGCCTCGTACCACTTGGGGGTCACTTACCTTGATCGCACAATATGCCACCCCAATTGGTGTCGCAGGCGCATTTCCATGGAGTGCCATTACAGGAACCATGCTTGCATCCAGGATAGACCATGCACTCATCACACAATGGTCCTCGCCAGCCGTGTCGACACCTGAAAGTGGTAAATTTATGCAACATTGATTACAAAAATTGCAGCAATGAATTTGGCAAGACAATATTTCACAGATTTATGTGACTTTGAACCAATTGAATTAGTTTACTCTATTGAGAGTGAGAGTTTATTTGCTAATTTGAGTATCTCTAAATTTATTAGACTACGACTAAATATAACCCAGATGACACATAACTAAACTCCAAATGAAATTCATGTCTAAATATTAAGTAGATTAACAAATGGAACAACATGTCGTATGAGTGATTTTCTAATAATGCATGTTGTAGGCTTTTCAAATTCAAATTGGATACTTGTAAACAATATAAAGAATTTTCCATTAAAGACAACTTTTCTTCAATTTTTGCCACCATTAAACCTTAAATATAAAAAAATATATATAAATTGGGTAAAATATGAAATTAACTGAAGCAATCGAAAACATTTTATGTACTTTGGAGTGATTTCAAGTCTAACTAAAGTTAAAATTAAATTTAATATTAATAAAATATAATTCCTTATTTATTGTTACTTTCGAAAGCAAACAATATACAGTGAAACCTCGATATAACGAACTTCGTTATAACGAAAAACCCAATATAACGAATTTTTTGTTAAGTCCCTTGAAAGGACTAAGGTTTTACATTTCAGTACCTATAGCGAATCAATAGATATAACGAATAATTTTGCGATCCCCCTCAGATTCGTTATATCGAGGTTTCACTGTAGTTTAAATAGCTGGTAAATAAGATCAATTGTTTTATGGCACACGATCTATTCTAACATTTAGTTGAAGATTTATTTTCCAGACTAAATTTGATTATTTTGAGACATTTCAATTTGCGCTGGGAATGAAGTTGTGTCTAAAACAGAAATCTAACCACCGAATTGGGTCACTTTGAACTTTGGCCTTGATGCAGCTAAATGCAAAAGGAAAAAAAAAATACAAAACAAAACCTTTCCTTACTGCCAGCAATTGATGTTGCTATTGGTATTGTTGCTGTTGCTGTTGGTGCTGCTGCGCCGGCGATTTTATCGCCACAACACGCCAAAGTGCAGGGGATCAAAGTTAAATTGCCCGGCCATCGGAGTTATCGCTGCCAAGGTGCTAACTCTACAAGACCAGGCGATCTGGGATGACGTTGCCATGCGATAGGCCAGGCCAGGCCAGAGAACTATGTAGACATGGACTTGAGACTTGAGGCCTGGACGATGGCCGTTGTTCGATGTCTATAATTTATGATTTCATTAAAAACAGCAGCCTGTTGTTATCTGTAAGCGAATCTATTGCCAGGCTCTGAAGTCTCTGCCAAATGGCAGCCCAGCCATCCCCAGTCAGCAACGTGCAAACAGCAAAAGTAATTTTTCTTCGGGCTTTATAATTGTTGGCAGAGCGGAAATCTGTTCGCAGCATTTCGACTAGATTTGTTGCTGTTGTTGCCTGTTGTATTTCTCTGTTTGATGGTTTCTAGGCCACACTAATTATTGCTATTTAGAATCAGGACCAATGCTAGAGAAACCAAGAGCCAGGGAAGTGCAGGAAAGGAGGGAGAGGTTAGCCTGGTTGCTTGAGTGACGGGCGCATCATGATGCAGTGCAGCCAAAGGAGAAAAAAAGGCAATCATGGCCGCTGGCTCACGTATTCTGTGTTACGCTGAAACATTAACAACGGCAACAACTGCAACAAGAACAACAAACGTTTTTTCGTGCTGCCTGCAACTTGTGGTTGTTCGTTCTATGTTGCAGACTGTCGGCATGACCATTCCATTGCCTCCATTGCCTCCATTGGGGGCCCCCCTGCCCAAGAGAGGCGAAAAGAAGTGGCCAAGATCATGATGATGATGATGATGATGATGATCATGGTGGCAGAGAGCGCTTTGGCATTGGCCATCGTGCGGGCGTTTGATTAGGTTAAGAGCATTCGATTCTGGTACTGGGAACTACACAATCGATAGCTCCTGATGGCTGATTATAGACTCCTAGTTGGGTTACAACTCTATAGCCATTGGAAAGGCCATTTGTATGCTATCTCTCTGGCAGCAAAGTGCGAACAATTTAATAAGGAATGCGGAATGTAATCTGATTTCCTCAGAGAGACTGAGAGAGATAGAGAGAGAGAGAAAGAATTGGTAAGAATTTCATTTAATGGCTATTTTCGAAAAATTCCTGTTAGCAGCCTTAGTCTTAGCCTCGATTTGCATGTGTGTGAGAGAAACTCTGAAAACTATTTCACACATCCGCTAATTTACTAGCACATCTCTCTCTCTCTCTCAAGTATAGAACCCATTCCACTAGTGCCAATCACCCATAAAAAACAGTCCAATGACCATTATAACTGTCTGCCATGGACCCCGGCTTCGGGGCAAACACCATTAAACGCAAAAAGTGTCATAATCACCTCGTTAAAAGGGGGCAAAAAAAAGACATGTTCATAATGACAAAAAGACTTGACTTACTCGCATTCACCAGGTCGATCACATTTACCATGGGCCGGATCACAGCCCGGCTTGCAAATGGCCTTTTCACAGTTGTCACCCTCCCAGCCATTTAGGCAAAGCTTCTGACCCTCCGAACCGCAGGCATAGTGACCAAACTGATCATCCCGTGGCCGGCAGAAGGTCGTGCAGGTCGTGTTGTAATAGTAATTGCCACATTGCACCCGGACGCGGTAGGTGATCCGTGCATTGCGTCCAATGTGATCCAGAGTTTTCCATTCCGGTGAGGGTAGTATCACGCCCGAGTATGATGTTTCTTCAATTAACCTTTCCGCATCTGCTAACAATGCAACAACGATGGTGGCATCAATGTTGGCGTTCCATGGTAATTGTTAGGTGGGAGAGAATAAGACAGAGAGACACAAACACAAACACAAACAGTTTAGACATTGTTGGCAACAATTCAAGTAAAAATCCTAAGCTAATTAAGGCAAGCAACAACAAGGCATGTCTGCAATTGCCACCGCACTTACCTGAATACGATGTGTTGTACATATCCAACGCCTGCAATATCAGCGTAAACGACTTCTGTAATTGAACATGGCAAAAAAGAGAAGAGAAGAAAAGACTTGAGTTGAGTTGAGTTGGCGATGAAATTACAATGCAAGGAAGAGAAGCTGAAGTTGGAGACGAGAGAGAGGAGACAAGGAGTTGGTATAGCCAATTTTAGTTGCAGGCCTCCTTTTCCCAGTCTTTTTTCTGTGTGTGTGACGCTAATGGACAGTTTAATCTCAAGTCGGTACAATGCAAATGAAGACAACGCAAGCAAACACTTTAATTTCACGCAAAACCAAAGCAAAGCAAACCAAACCAAACCAAAAAAAGTAAAACAAAGCTCAACGACTTTCTAAACACAGATCAAGTCCAAGACAGTGGGTGCCATGTCCCAGACCCAACTAAAAAAACAAAAAAAATAAACAAATTCTCTTTTTTGTTTTTTACTTTTTGCATTCGACTATAAAAATTGAGTAGCCTCAGAAGATTTCTTGTTCAGCAAAAAGCAATTAAACGACGTCGCCGCTGGATGCCAGGAAACGTTCATTTAGCGTTCCGGCATTACAACTATGGAGAGAGAGAGCTGGAGACGATTTTATTCCCATGTAATTGCCCTGTCCCCCCTCTCTGGCTATGCGAGGCGACGTGACACTAAATCAGTCCAAAGACCAGACAGTTGATGACAACAACTTGACATAGTTTGCAAATCTATCCATATCCCCCCCAAGCTCCCCTACACCCATCCAGTCTCAGCTCAAATTTCAATTTAAATTCCCTTCCATTGAATAATAACTAACATCATCATCATCATCATGGTCATTTTGGGATTCTGTTCCGGTCTATATGAATATCATTTGAAATCTTATTTATCTGCTGGCACATGGCAAAAGTGAGCTAGCGGAAGTTTTTCAATTGAAAATGGCGTTAGAATTTTGGTATTAGATTACCCACCGGACGGACACAGACACGCGCCATTTACATAGATTCGGTTTTAAAATGGAGATCTATCCATATGGCATTCTGTTCTCGATCTTTTAGTTATGCTAACCAATCAATACCAATTGAGCGGTGGTAATCCTTATTGAGTTTTGACCACCATTGATTAATTGGCTAACTAAGAAAGATTAGAGGCTCAAGTTTTGATGAAGTCAATCGAAACTTATGCCAGCTAAACTAAGAAACATCCAAAAGTCTCTCTTAACACTTGTTCGTTTTTATAAACAGCAGATGGAAATATTTTACGAAAATTTAAACACTTTTTCCAAACGATTTACAGAAATATAAATACTTTGTCTTATTGGTTTTTAGTGAGTAAGTTAGTTTAGTAAGTTCTTTCAGCTTTATTCCAAATAACACTAAAAATAACTATTTTTACCACTGTATATCTTAACTTTGGCGTAAATACGGAAATCTCTATATTAAGCTTAATAAATTGAACTCAAAGTATTTTATTCTCTAGTATATAAGAGAAACATTTGAATCAAAGTGATATATTGTTTAGAGAAGAATTTTCAACTAAATCAATCGTTTTACCTATTGTCAATAATTACTAGAATTTTGCATTACACCTTATTGTATTTGTTGGCCAAGTTTAGAGGATTCAAACTATTTTATTTTATTCTAAAAGTTTAGAAGATTCAAACTATTTTATTTTATTTTAAAAGTTTAGAAGATTCAAACTATCTAATTTTATTTTATAACAATCAAATTCTAGCTCAAAGTAGCAAACACATGAGGAATGGAAATAAAAATGGTTTTAGTAAAAATTGAAAAATTGAGAAGCTTTAAATTAATACTGAAATGGCTAAAATCTTACAAGGTCAATTACCACAAATGAAGTAAACAATTGATTTCCAATTGTAAATGCCAAACAATAAGCAAGTTTGTTTAAAATACTTTCAACTTGAATTGAACAAAAATATAAAAAGTAAACAGTAATTAGATCTCTACTAAAAAAACCAGTCATGTTCTATCATAACTGAATCTTTTTAAAAAGTAAACGTATTTCTTTATCTAATCGTTTGTAATTATAAGTAGAATTCGAAGTAATACATTGACTAAAAACTAAAGAATTCAAAAAGACTAATTTTATTTAAAAACGAAAGTGAAAGCAAATAAAATCAATTTCGATGAGAAGCTTACTCAAAATAGACTAATCGGAAATGCAAACAGATCTCAATATTTTCAATTCAAACATATTTTAGATAACAACATTTTGCAATTGACTTATTAGTCATTAATTATAATTATCAAATGAGAAAATTTGTCAAGCCTATCTAAGAAAAAAACGACTTACAACTTTAAATCTACAATCTCTAAAAACACGCATTAGCTTAATTTACAGATCAGATCATTCGATCAGACATATTTATCTTTGATCTGTCTGTCAGTCATTTAACTAAAATTCAAGTAGCAATTATTTAGACAATTCTTAAGCATTCAATTGGCCACTAAAATGTTAACACAATTGTCAAGAACCCCCTACCCCCCGTTGACCCACCGCCCCCTGGCCACTTTCATTGAGCATTATGTTTTATCAATGGCATTGGAAGCATTTAACGTGGCCAGAAGAAAGAAGCACAAAATATATTTATATATAATTGAAAGTGGAACAAGAGGCACCAAAAACAAATTCCACTTGAGTATTTTTCAATGGTTGCGCACGCGTACTTAAACAAAAAAAAAAAGGTTAAAAAACAATTGAAAATTATTGTCAAGTGAAATTCGGTTGAGGGCCCCCAAAAAACATAGTATTTATGAAGTGCCTATGTATTTGACAGTTACATTGAAGCCTTGATGCTGATGTTGATGATGATGATGATGAAGATGATGATGATGATGATGACGATGATGGTATGTTATGATGTAGTTGCTGCTGCTTCAACTTGCTGCTCAAGTATTTCCATAAGTCATGTTTATAAGTTTTTCTTTAACATGCCATTCACTCAATCAAACAGAGGAAAAGAAATATCAGACAGACGAAAAACGATAATAAAAAAAAGAAGTCATTCAATAAAAAGTGGGACAATTGCTGCGCATCAGCCATCAACCATCAGCAGCAGCAGCAGCCAGGCATATGGTATGAGTATGAGTATGAAGTATTTGTATATCGGCAGCTCAATAAAGTTTTTATTTTCGATTTATTTTTTTTTTTTTCGAAGATTTCGTGATTTTGTGAAAGGCTTCTTGAGTCTGTCTGCAAATATGTGTATGCAGAATTTGCCAACGCCAGTTCCAGCTTCAGCTTCATCACCACTGACTATGTCTACGTCCAGGGCAAACATTTGCCAGGTTTCGTTTCACACACACACACTCAGAGACACACACACACACACACATATATGTGTGAGCTGCAGGCTGTTTGCCAGCAAAAAGATTAAAGCGAAACCAAAGCGAAGCGTAACATATCGCCATCGCCATCGGGCGAAGCGACAAGCGCGACAAGGTAATGTTCCCACGGAACAGGTTGTCCGCACTTCAGGCCACGACACCGACACACTGCGCCGCGTCTACACTGACTCAGAACCCCAGAGCCCAGAGAGACCCAGGCCAAAAAAAAGCACAACACCAAACCGAAAACCAAAAACCCAAGAGCAAGACCAAGTCCAAGTCTGACTCTGACTCTGACTCTGTCTCTGCCTCTGACTTGGCTTAATGTAAACGACGGCGCATGCGCATGCCGACGTCGATGTCGACGTTTATTTTTATACTTTTTTTTTGTCAGCCAAGTTGCCATTAGTTGGGCTGTGGCTGTTACTACAACTGGGACTGGCGACTTGGGGGAAGGCGTGTAATTGTTAACCAAGTTAGTTGTGTACATTACCAAATGCAGAACCCAAAATAGTTGTATAAAAGCCAAAGAAATAATATTACTGAATTTAATTGAACTCTAGCAGCTACGCCCAGTCAGGTTACATTTTAACGTGGCCCAAAGTCGATGTTTTGTGTGTGTTTCTTTATTTTTTTTTTTTCGCAGTCATAAGCCCGCATTATGGTCACTTAATTAACCGAAAGCCGCTTAAGAGCTGTTCAAAATACCAACAAAAAAAGGAAAAAAAAGGGAACATAAAACATAAATTTTAATTGCTTTTTTTTCGGCTACTGCCCAAACATCTTCTTTGGCCTATACCCCGGCTCCCCCGCTCTCCATCAAAAAAAGGGAGTAAGCGGCTCAGTTCTGTGATTTATTTTCCAAAACGAAGATGATTCAACCTTTCATATAAATAAGAAAAAATGAATCTAATAATCAACCCAAAATTTTATATGAAATATTTAAACACTGCCGGAAATAGGCAACTAGAAGAAGTCTTATCAGAAAAAAAAACCAGCACGAGCGAGAGTCTTATCAAATGCAAAGAAATTCTTGCAGCCAGGCGGAACGATAGTTCCCCTCCCCCCACTTCTCATATCAAGAGAACTCGTGCCAAAAGTGTGCGGTTGCGGCAGATGAGAGAAAAGACAGAGATATATAGAGAGGGAGAGAAAGAGAGTTATAAAATCTCACGCCAACTTACCGTCCAGCGAAACGTGAAGGGCAACACAATGGCGCCCACACCCGGATCACTAAGTACAAAACTGGAACCACCTAGAATTTTTGTGGTCGAGTTGCCAAATGAGCAGCCTGTTGATATGCTGGCACCCTGTTCGGTGGTCTGATACTCCTTCAGGCACAATCGAAACGCTGTTGTGCATGGTGAGCAGCCTAAAAAGAAACAGAGAAGGGTGAGAGAGAGTGAGAGAGAGAGAGAAATTAAAACCATTATAATGATTAAGAGTTGCATAATTTTTTAACTGAAATGTATGTATACATATGTATATGGGGAAATACAAATGTGCTGATAAAATATTTAGGATGAGGCCTTGACTTTTATTTTAGTTGACAGCGATAAGAGAATGAAATTTCATTTAAATAAATTCCAATGCCCCAAATAATTCAAGTATAAAGCTCGTCTAAATCATTGAGTAATGTATTTGTATTTCTATATAAGCTGGAATATATCTAATCCATTATTGAAATACGCAAAAAATGACAATTTATCTTAATGCGGAAACACGTTAAGACAAGTTTGAATCATTATACTTAGCTATATTTATATTAAGCTTCTATGATGATATCATATAAGATTCTATATTTATTACTTTTAAAAATTTCTCTTTCAGAGTTTGATATTTTTATAGATCTCTTTGGAAAAATAATATAATAATTTTGGCAGAAGTTACAATAACCCGAAAAGAAGCATCTCCGTCTAAAAAAAGTTTACAATAGAGTTAATCCAGTCGGTTTTAGTCTAAACGGATCCACTATATTAGTTAAAGATAAACATTCGAAAATAGAGTCTAAGATTACATTATTATCTTGGGACAATAGCTGTCTTCTATACTTTTGGGAAATAACTGACTGGGAAATAACAATTAAATACAACCCATGGACAAAAATCTTGTTACATAGTGTTACTAGCCTACATATTTTTTACACTAATTAGTCCAATACATTTATTAAAGCTAATTTAATAGATCGACTATATTAATTACCATTAGATTAAGTCTTTCGAAAAACAAATTTGTCATAAGTAAAACTTTTTACCAAACTAAGTAATTAACAAATGCATCCAATTAGCTGCAGTTGCATCAAATTTAATCAAAATCGAATGAGTTTAGGATAAATATAGGATAAATATAAATACATATATAAAAAATGCCTGTTATCCTTTTTTGTCAGAAATTAAACTCTTTTCCGTTAAAACCGTAATTAACCAGGCTTTTTTTCTATATTTAAGTGTGTGAGCTAGAATTTAGTAATACACAAGATTATTCTAGAAGATTATTAGGTATTCTATATTTAAGTGTGTGATTGCCTTGTCTACATCTTCTCTATTACTAAATCCTAACTTTGGTATACAATTTTAGACAGGAAAAGAAGAGTAGACTGTTTATACAAACTTTGCCTATATAAATTATTGAGATTTTTGATAATCTCTTAAAAAAATCAGCTATCAGAGACAAACTAAAGTCAACAATTTTGTTCTTATACCAAAAACGGAAAAGATTAATTCTTATTTAAGAGTCTGAATCCATAATAGTTCAATTAGACAGAGAAATACTATAAAAAAACATTAATATATTCCTTCTTCAATATTATCTTTGAAAACATTATAGTTTTTCTAATATTTTGCTTTAGTCTTAGAAATAAAACTGTAGCCAGAAATTAAAGACTAAATCTTAAACCTGACCCACTCATTAATGCTATTCTATTTATAACTTGTGTTTTTAATTTTAATCTTGACTAAATGAGAATGTAAGTTGCCAATGAAATTGATTACTTAGATTGACTTACCCGTCGTTTTGGTGGCCCTTAATTCTGTTGGTACGCCACAGCAATAGCCGCTTAGTAGATGGTTGTTGGTATTTGAGATTTCTAATATTTCCAACTCAAAGTTACCAGTTGCGGATATCTGGAAAACAAAAAAATGAAAAAGTGGGGAAAAACTTAACAAAAGTCAGAAAATCGAAAATCAACATCATCAGCATGTAAACAAATTCCAAATCGTTCAAATCAATCATGGTCCATAACGAATACCCCAACCAACCAACCAACCAACAACAAACCCTTCCCCTCACTCCACCGATTCCCAGCCAACTCTCTTGGTCGGTTGTCCTATCAAATAATATGCTCAACGCTCTAGAGTTCGTTCGCTTTGCTCGTTGTAAAAGCTAATAAGCCACCTAGGGCGCTCTGATTGGACTATGGTAGAGGTTTTAATTAAAAACACGAAGAAAAGAAAATCAAAAAGAAATAGTTTTTTTTCTTCAAGTGATTGTAAGCGTTTAGATGGAATGGGTGGAGGAGTAGCTGAGGGGGGATTTTAGTTATCGATAAATCTACCGACAAATGAAACATGAAAATAATGAGAAATATGTATATTTTCACACAAAGCGCCTATAACTGTAAAGTTATATGGCCAAGATTGAACATTGTTCGGTTCACTTAATCAAACGAGGAGATATCCAACAGTTTTTCGTATAATTTAGAATGCCTTTTGTTCGTATCAAATGAAGAGTAGTCGTTGTAGTCGCTGGAATCGCTGGAAATCGCCAGAAATCGCTGAATGGCAACATTTGCCATTAAATTACAAATACATTAGATCGCCCGGTTGCAACTTTCTGCCTGAGAAATTGTACATAAAATTTAACTATTCTTCGGGTAATCGCTGCTCATAAGTTTTCCCATTTTCTCCCCTCTTTCTTCAAGACATTCTATGCACATATTCCTGGGACTGGGCTATCAACTTTGTATTTTAATGTTCTCCTACTGGTTGAACTGGGCGGTGATGACCTGGCCAAAGGGGCGGGAGGCTGGAGTGGGAATATATATGCTAATGAAAACTTTTAACTGGTTGACTTTAACGCCAACTTTAATGGTTTCATATTTCACAAAATTTATGGTCAAGTGTCGTCGGCTTTTGGTAGCTCTTGGCAGCGTTGATAAGTTTATTAGAAATAAATTGCAATTTAGCCTTGAGAGAGATCCACAGGATGTCAGGCTAACGGCAAAGAGGCTCTCTGCACCTGTGCCACAATTTCTAAAAAAAAAGAACTCTAAGAGACTGAGAGAATGAAAGAGGTTGGTAGATATACATAGAAGTTGTCTTGGAAGTTGCATGCATCGTTGATCATGCCATAGATCAATCAATGCAACTTCTTGCTTCTTGGGGGACTCTTCAGTTGGTCTCCTCTTCAGTTCGTTCGTCCATCCGTCCGTCTCTCTGTCCTTTCTTTGGGTTTATTTTCTTTTTGTGAGTTCGTTTTCTTGTGATTTCCTTTTGTTTGGTCAGTGCCCCAGCCACAGTGTTTGTCTTCGACATAGCCCCCAATGGATGATTGGATTCTTGATTCGTGAAACCGGTTTGTCTGCCTGCTTACTATTTATTTATCACATTTCTTACATTTCATTCATGGCCTGGACCCGCGATGGCATCGCGATCGGCAAGTGCAGCTGCCTGCATCTGTTAATATTCGAGACAAACTTTGACGTAATCAATTCGATTAGATAAACTCCATGAAATGATCAAATAGAAATTAGTAATGCGGCGCCAAGAATATCCAACAACAACAATAACAGCATCTCATCTTATCCCCACCCCCCATGTCATCTCTTAATGAAGCCGACAATATCAAAATTGATGTGAAACTTAAATTTAATTAAAAAAGATTTTTTGGTTTTTTGCTTTCATTTATCGGCATAATGTTTTGCCATAATGAGACACAAAACTGCAGCCAACATCAGACGTTATATTGAAATTAAAAAATCGTTTTGTCGTTGTTGTTGTTGTTGGTTTTCGCCAACAACGTGGGAGCGGGAGCCCACTTTTGGCAACTCATTTCAATGCCTTTCGAAATCATTTTTTTTATTTTATTGAATATGTTTTTTCGGTTGCCAGTTTAATACGCAGCTTATGATCAATAAATGTCAGACATTATGAGGTCTGAGCCTGAGCCTGAATCTGAGCTTAAGCCCCGGTCCGGAGCCTTTTTACGCATGTCAGTGGAGATCTCACAGATCTCTCACAAGATGAGACAACCATAATAAAAAGTAGGTTAATTCACTTTGAAGCCATACAATAAACTGTCAGTTGATCGCTTTGATCGCGTTTCCTTGGAAAAGTCCAAATTGTTTGTTTCTTTTTCTGTTTTTTATTTTGCTTAATTAACAACTAAATAGTTGCAGCAGCTCATTGACCATTTAGTCATCCATTTCTCATTTAAGGCAAACTGCTGCCGGCGACTTTTATCGCCTTCGCTTACCCTAAATCAATGCACTCCCAACCGCAGATAAATGTGTGTAATCAATTTGATTGCCTCCAGTCTCTGATTCTAATGTCGGTCTTGGACTTGGACTTCTAGGCGGATGGAGGGGACTTTGTGTGGCTCTGCCTGGCACTTTGGCTTCTTGCGTATTAATCAAATTGTTGTTTGTGTTTATATTCTACCTACTACCTCCCTTCTGCCTAACCTACAAGCCTTTTCATATCTCTATCCCTCTTTGTCTCTTGTCTTGGGGACTGCAGCCACGATTAATTTTATGTATTTTTGAACCGTTGCTGGTTTTGCCTGTTCATTGCCTGTTTAATTGCCTCACAGGCATCTTCTATGGCATCTCAATACATGTTTAGGCACTTTGTGTAACACTTTATGATGGCTACGCCCCAAAAAAACAAAAACAGAAAACTCAAAACCAGGCAAAGAGAATTTCAACTCGAAATCTACGACTACCGTTGTGGGAACTGGCCAAGAAGAAAAAAAAAAACAAAGATACTTTGAACGATAGCTTGTTAAATTTATAGGCATGCGGTGGTCACAACGGGAGGAGGGCGATCACTTTCAAAAAGGAAGATTTACTTCACGATAGGAAGTCCGCTTAGTTTGGCCCTGAACTCAAAATCCAAGCATAAATCAAGCAATTAAAGTTCATTTTCTTCTCTTTTTCTTTCTACTCAATCAAATCAATTTATGCGCCAGAGAATTATATGTACATATATGTATATATATATATATGTATATAGGCAATGCAGGAAGTTTTAAGATTAAGCGTAAGCATTATCTTTAGGGCCAATGTCTTAAGTTTCAGTTACTTTGTAAATGAGCTTAAATTTTATAGAAAAACATTTCAAATAATTTGCATTTATTAACAATTTCAATTAAGAAAGAAACTAAATGGGTAAATTATTTACATAATGTTTGGCTTAAACCGAGAGTCTGCTTGATTCTAAGACCAATTTTCATTCCAAAAGCACAAAAGTTTTTACTAAATTTCAGTCAGGCTTATAAAATTTGAAATTCTGATGAGCAAAAAGTCTTTCAAAAGTTTTGTTTAGATATTTCCTTTAATTCGAATACTTTTTATTGCCAAATGAAATAAATTTCAAAAATACATGTTTAAAAAATGTTTTAAAAATATTTGATGATATCATAAATGAGTCAAATTCATTTCAAGTTATTAGTTTACATTTAGTTGACTGTTCTTCTAGCACTTTTTATTTAATTTTTCTAATGATTCTTCCCACACATCATTGGCAAATATTTGGATAGCCAAAAGATTGATGATTATGACCTGATTTGAAAAATACATTTCAAATGTGTCCAAAATACTTTTGGGCTCTATAAAAATTGAGGGTACTTGCCCTCAGCATTGGCAACTGATTCAAAGTTGATTTTTTGCGGCTAACGAATCATTATCAAGCACCCGCATATTTTGGCTTGGGGCATTGATTTTGTTTTGTTTTTTGCATATGTTAAACCCCAATTTAGATGAAAAAATTCACTGAAGTTGTCTTACCTTATGGACTAACAATATTAAAATTAAAGCAATTAAGTTGCAGGCAGACTTTAATGATCGACAATCGTTGATCAGCGATGGCAGAGCTAAAGTTGAGGTTTCCCTTGGCTTTGGCTTTGGCTTTTGTTTTTGCCTTTGCCACGTTGAAGACATTCTCAGGCTGCCTTCAGTTGTTGTTGTTGACGATGATCTCGATGTTGTTGTTGTTGTTGTTGTTGCCATTTCTGTTGCTGTCTCTGTTGATTTTCGCCGAAAATGTTTTCTAAACATTTTATGCATTCTGTTTGTTTTATGCTGGTTGAAGATGAAGGCAATTAGGTGCACTTCGTTTACTTATTTATTTAAACTGTGTGTTGTTTCTTTTTTTATTTTTCTCTCTTTTCAATTGGCACACGAATTTTAAACTTTTTTTGTTGACTTTTTTTGGGTGGGGAAGGGCCTTAATTAGCCCATATATGATACTTGCATATGATCATTTGATTTTCACTAAATCACTAATACCCCATTTATGGTTTGCTGTAGCTTTTTTTGCTGTTGTTGTGGCATTTTAATGTTGTTATCACAAATTATAATTATACATATATATATATTCTTTATTATTATTATTTTTTCTCTGTTGCCTTTTGTGTATATGTATGTAGATGTTGTTATTTCATTCACTTCGCATTTTGTTTTGTATACACTTTATAATTCCATTTGATATGACATTGTTGTTGTTGGTTGTTGTTGCTGCTGCTGACGATGTTGTTGGTGTTGTTGTTGCTGCTGTAACATTTGTTAAACAAAATGGAATTGAAACACGATGGCAAAGTGCTTGTAGAAAATCTATTTGTATGCTCTTTAAGCATGCCTCATCAACACTAATTGACACGCACTTGCAGTTGCTGCTGCTGTGCCTGTGGTTATTGTTGTTACTGTTGCTGCTGCTGCTGCTGCAACAAGTGCCCATCGGCAACATTCACGTTTTGCGAGAGCAAACCGCATAAACCGCAAAAAGCGGCAACGTGCAGCAAATGCAAATGCAATTCAATTTATGTTAATTTAACACTGATGTTGCCGCTGGCTGCGGCTGCTGCTGCTGCTGCTGTTGCTGGAGGATGCAGAGCTCAGCGGACACACACACACACACACAGTCACCGTCACCGTCACAGTCAAGTCTTGTCTTTGGCCCAGGCAAAGTAATTTGCATCTTGTGCGCATATTAATTTACAGATATTTTCACTCTTGCCCACATTATTCATGATTCCCTTTGGCTTTTTGCCTCACTTGCTCGGGTGTTAATTGTCCATTTAATTAAGTAATTTGCTTTGAGTTGGAGTTTCTAAAAGCCTCGTCTCTCTCTTGCCGCACGAAACGGAAGTCGTTGACTCTGCCTGCGTATGTTTTATATGAGTTTGGCCCAGCTTCAGCTGGAAGACATGACCGGAAGTGAGCATATCCCCGTGGCCCGCCAGGCAACTGCAAAACTTTCGCTAAAGGGGTGCATATTATTTGCATATAACTCGCCACGACTAACTAAATGCTCTAACTATCTTGAGACTAAAGACTATTGAAAAGGGTTTGCAGGAACAATTTGCAAAATCTATTTTAGTGACTTAGCTCTTGAATTTCTCAATATTTTTATGGCAATATTTCTAAGAATTGATTAAGTACACATGCCCTTAGGGTTAGTGTAGGCAAATCTATCTGGTATTTCCATTTTCATTCCCGACTCTTTTGGATTATCTCTGGACTAATATTATTATTATTATTATTTTTATTATCAAGCATTCATTCTCTTTTTTCTCCCCATTTCTTTCATTCTATCTATCTTTCACTTCACAATGTTTCAATTCCATTTTGGTTCTATAATTTGTTAAACATATGAGTGTGTGTGTGTGTGTGTGTGTGTGTGCGCAAGTGGGTATTGTGGGTGAGTCTACTCTTATCAATGGAGGCACAGTGGAGACACTTGTCGACTCCTCTCACATTCACATATATTTGTTTGCACTTTTACTTTTATTTTTTTGCCAGTGTGTTTTTCTTTCTCTCCGTCTCTTTCTCTCTCTTTTTGGTTTTCTTTCTTTGAATTAACAAATTATTGTATTGTATTTTTAATGTATTGTGTGTAATTGAGCATTATTTCCGCTTTTTCACACAGTTGTCGATTGTGAGATTTCTTGATTGTTGCTCTTTTCAACGAATTTTCTTAGCATTTCTTGATTGCTAGAGGTATTTGCTTTTTCTTTTGTTGTAATTATAACATTTAACACTTTCACATGGCACTAACAATTTATTGTTGATTGATTGATACAATTGTTGTAAGCAAAAGGGAGCGAGACCGACATAGACAGAGAGAAAGAGGGAGATCACCGATCACACGCAATCATAGTAATCCATCGATTGTGTTGAGTGGGGGGGGGGAGGTAGGGGTGGGTGACATTTTTACCGTTGTGCAGAAATTGTGTGCTCATCACCGCTTGAAGCACCGAACTCGACTAAATTGCGACTCGAACTCGACCGAAAGCAAACCGAATCCTGCGGCTATTTTTGTTGTTTTCAGCCCTCAAGCAGTGTGGGGCGGAGCAAGCGCTTAAGAGAGCCGAAGTCGTCGTCGTCGTCATCAACCACCGAAAAAAAAAACCGTCGCGTATACGGCGCAAACGCAACTGGGCAACTACTCTAGGGAGAACGTAGAGAATTTGTATGCTCAGCTTCAGCTTCCGCTTGCCTTGTCTACTGCTTGCGTGCGCTTCAGGCTTCGAGTTACGACTGACTGCCGCTGGGCACATTCACTCCGAGCTTTGTCATCTCCGGCTCAGAGACTCACTCCACTCGCTGCTATCTCTCCGCGTGTTTAAGTGCCGCTCTCTTAGCACTTTGAACCGGTTTTACTTTTGCTCTTTGAATATGAATTGTGTGTGTGCTCTTTAGCCAGGCGCTGATTGGTTGTCGCTTCCATAGCCTCTGGGGTCTGACTTGTTAATGGAGCATACATATATATATATATATATATATATATATATGGAGAGAGCTGGGGAGCTGCAGCTGCGACGAAGTTGGTGTTCGTTTCGTTAGGCTTCTTCGGCTGCTGCACGCATGCGTAGACTGACTTCATCCCGAGGCGATCTTTGTGTTTTTTATGATTTCAACTTAATTATGTTTATAAATGCGGCCACTGTGCGGTAGCAAGAAGGCGTCCACTTTGTGTATTGCTCTAGATCTAGTTAAAATGCTGCTGCAGGGCATTCGGAGGCATTTTGAAACGGCTAGCGCACGCTTGGGGTATTGCAATTAACACCTGAGCCCCCAAGAACTTTGGGAATTTCTCTCGCCCTCACAGTAAATACCTCCTTTTTGTGTGTGTGTGTGTGTGTGTTATTGTTGGTATGTTGGCCATTTTTGGGATAGCCAATTATTGTCAGTATGGCAGACAGAACGGCGACGGCGGTGGCGGCGGCGACTTCCACCCAATTATATGCAACTCAAGCGTGTATAAATCAAATTTAAATGCACTCGACATGGGACAAAACAAAAGACTTAAGCAACAAACTGGGCAATTACATGCATTCAACGGGCCACTAGATGCACAGTGGTTCTCTCTCTCAAAACTCTAACCCAATCTCGTCTAATATTTATTAACAATCAAAGCCTTCAATAGCATTTATTTATTAAGTTCTTAAATGTTTACATTTCCCCCATTCAATGCATGGCCAATAAAAGAGTCCCGTTTTGGTATGTTTGCAACCACAGTAAAGCGGCAGCATCTTTGTTGTTGCCCCTAAGCTGTTGTTAGCGGCTCATATTTCTTGGCGGCGCATATCTAAATATCGAATCATGTTGCTGATTTGCGCTGCCGCATCCATTGTTGTTATAGCCCAGACTGCAACTGCAACAACGGATCGAAAACCGTACTGTCTGCCCACAACAACTGGCAGTCGCAGCAGCAACAATAACAACAACAACACATACTAAATCTCATTGTGCCGTTGTGACATGACTCTTGTTCGACAATAGATAAAACAAATTGACTTGGTGTGTGCCCAAAATGTCTTCTCTAGCCATTGGTTTATGGAAGTTTTTTTTTGGTTTTTTGAGCAAGCTCTCCTTCTCTCTCTCTCTTGGTCGGTCTCTCTTTTACTTAAGTTACCTTTTTGGTGGGCGTCTTGGGTCCAGCTCCTTTGTCATCTTTTTGAGGAGGCAACAGAAAAACTGCACCACAATGCCTATTATCAGCTTACACATCTAGCAACAAGAAGAAAAGCAACTGCAACAACAACAACAACAACCACAACATTGGCGGCAGCATCGGCAGCAGACACAATCCCCAGAGCGGCAATTGTACGCTGTCCAAATATGTTGCAAGTTGGTGTTATTCTTCACACGGCATCATAAATTTCACGTATAATTGACGCTTTCAGTTATATCAAAATTGGCTAAAACCAACGACGACCAACAATAACAACAACAACAGCAACTAGTTTTGCGTTGGTGGCTCTCATTGTGACCAACCCGAGAGTCTCATGTCTCTAGAGATTTGATTTTTTTTTTCTCGTTTGCTTTTTGCGCTGCTGTGCTTCACTGTGGTTTACATTGTCTTTTCTTGTTTGTTGCCGTTTTCGTTTTGATTTCAGCTAATAGCCAACATCTTACAGGTGTTTTTTTCAGCAGATCTTTGTGTGAATGTGTATGGGTGTGAGTGTGTGTGTGTGTTGTGTGTGTGTTGGCGAGCTCTAATGGCATTTCTTTGTTAAAATTAGCTTTCATTTTTCCAGCCACATGCAGAATTAACAAAGTTATTGAGTCAGACAGCTGTACAAGTGGCACAATAACATTTTGCTTCATATAAATTTATTCATTTTTCTTAGCACGCGACATTGATCCAAAAATCAAACATATTGAATAATCAAAAACTAACAAATCCACCACCATCCACACCATCACCAGTAACACCACCACCACGATTACTACCACTACTTGGACTACTCTTCATACCCGCCCTCGGATCATTAAGCCAAGAGGCAAATATGTTGGCAATTTCAAGCAGTTGGTTTTACACAACTTCAAACACAAAATTTTTATGACAGATTTTTCAAGTGTTTTTACGGTGGCTGCGGTTGCACTTACCAACTGGTAGAAGTGATAAACAACATTGCCTTAGGTTAGTTGTTTATGAACGTTTTTATTGGCTTTGTGTTGGGTTAAAAGATTTATTGGCCATATTTTTGTTTTTAAAAACATTATATGAAATATGACCTAAGAGCAAAAATAAGGCAAAAGCATTTCACAAAATGATAAAAGAACGCCGTGCAAAGGAAGTTTCATCTTTAACTATAAGTTTTTAACAAGATTGACAAAAATTCATAAGTATTACTACTGAAAAAAGGATTGAACTGATTGATACATCTGTTTATCTTGCTCTACTCTCCCAAAAACAGACTCACCCTAAAATTAATGAACCTGCGGATACTCTTTTACTATCATTCATCAAAATCATGCACCTGATTCAGTTGCAATTTGCACCAACTTGCCCTACACTTGTCAGACCCTGAGAACCTCACACATGTCACAAAAAAAAAAAGAATAACAACAAAAAACCTGAATAAAAACTATCATGTCAGTTGAGTTATGTATGCCTCATTTAAGCGGAAACCACCCTAAGCCCAAGTAAAGATCCGCCCCTAAAATTCTAAACCAAAATCCAATTGCAAAATCAGTAAGGCAAACATGTTTCATACGCACCAAATTATAACACGAACAAAGGCGATTAATTAGCGACAACCCAACCGATCTGTATCACACACACAGGGGCGGTGAAGTGCTATAAGGGGTGTGAGGTGGGGTGGGTTGTGGCAAGATACCTACGATGCAGCTTCATCAACTTTGGCTGCGCGTGCTCATGTTGCCAATCGATTTATGTAAGCAGCAACATGTGAGCGCAACTGCACCCAGAAATGCAGCATGCAAGAGAGAACTAAGCCAAAAGGAGATGATTTCTATAACCCAAAACCCCATAACCCATACACATGCATATGTCATTTTTATAGCGCTATACGTGTTGCCATAAATCCATAACAATATGACAAGTACAAGTACTTTAGCGGCAGCCTCTCTCATGTGCAACATGTTTGCACGTTCACGCCAACAGACGCCCGACTCCCAACTCCCAACTCCCGATGCCCGACGCCCGACGCCCTGGACTCGGCCAAGACTAAGCCGCTGATGTTAAGACCGATGCTGGGGAGACATTCGACTTACCTTACTACCACTTTGGTGATTGCGATCAGCATCCAACTGCAAATCGCCAGGATGCCTGATGCTCATTTGTGTACCGGCAGCTACTTCTCCATTCTCAAATACCCTTGGCAATGGGAAATTATGATTTCATTGCACTGTTTGTTAATCGCCAGTAAAAAGCATTTTTATAAAGTTCCTACAAGAACTTAAAGAGTTCTTTACGGACTTATGTATATGGAGAGCACAAATCGGGTAGAGTTTAATCATCCTTTAACTTTGCAAAACTCGTATTGCTTTTTTGTTTGACTTTGATTTGTGCCTTTTAACATAATTTGTACACAATTTGAAAATGTGCAGTGATTATAACTAGAATTGACTTTAAAATCTTTAGTATAAATAGCAATAACTAAGCAAATTGTTTAAATGGTACTATTCTATTCTCTCAGCTATATCTAGAATAGTTATCCATCCATAAAATTAACTGATATTTAAAGGCATTAATGAATACATTAGAATTTAAATATAACTAAGTAGATAGCGATAATTTAAACATGTAAAGAAACAAATTGTAGATATGACAAAGTAAATTACAATTGAAATGGGTAACGCAACATTTTAACCAGAAATCTTATACCAAAATTATAATCTAGATTTTTTTATACCCAAGAGGAGTTTCCAGAGGTTTTAGTTTTCGACTAACCCCTAGTAAAAGATAATGGACTATATAAATATCACAACTGATCTCTAACGAAACAAACCAAATCTTATATATAGAACAAAATTGGCAAAATTAAAGAATTGATGGAAAATTTTGATATTTTCGATATGTAAGTCTCTAAATCATTAATATTTTAGTCATTCAAAAGTATTTTTAAAAAATTTATGGAAAATTTCGATAGTAAAAGATTATGAACTATATAAATATCACAACTGATCTTCAACGAAACAAACCAAACCAAACCTTACATTTAGAAAAAAATTAGGAAAATTAAAAAATTTATGGAAAGTTTCGATATTTTCTTACATACATACATATGTAAATCTCTAATTCAATTCTGAATATTTTATTCACTCAGAAGTATTATAATTACATCATTCTAGTTTAAGAACCAACGAATAACTTTATAATAAAATATTCAAGTCCAATTCATGTCTAATGCTTAACAGCAAGAAAATTAAATATTTAATCGTTTGATGACTAAACAAAATCAAGTAAGTTTAGTTTATGCAAATACTTAAAACATGTTGACACATTTGACACAATTTGTGTACTTTTGGTTTTGACATGAGTAATAGGCTTGGCAAACACACTATATTACAGTGAGTCTAGGGTATAAGAAGTTCGTTTCGATCTCGATGGATTCCCTATCATTTGTGTGTACTTTTAGCTTTTTGTACTTTACAAAATATTTTGCGCCACTCGCCGCTTGACATGATTTACATGAACTGGAAGACGCACGTTTTTATTACATTTTCGTGGCTGTAAGTGCAGCCAAGGTAGTCAGACAGACAGGCAGCAACCGGGTGAAACCTAGCCAAACCACCCCACCACTGCATCATCATCAACATCATCAGCGGTTTTTCCTTTTGATTCGCTAAATGTTACGCACAGACACCAAAAACGAAAAAAAAAACCCAACAGCTGTGCAAGTGGAGTGAGTTTTGTCGGCCTCAAGGGTTAATCGTTTATCATTTTTGCTGTTACAATTTTCAAGTGCCTCGGGGCAACCTTCCACCGCCCACTTGCTTATAATTAAATAAACAATAAAAAATTGTGGCAAGTTTTTTCGTCTCCTTTTTTTTTTTTTTTTTGATGAACTGAATTCCAGATGCCAGTGATAATGGTCATGATGGTGGTGATGGTGGTGGTGGTGGCATTGTGGTGGTGGTGGTGGATCGTACACTTGTCAGTGTCCGGATGAGTGTCGCCTGTTTCGGCTCAGCCCTGAACCTTAAGTCGACAGTTTAATTTCATTCGGGGATTTTCGAAAATTAAATTGAATATTAAATTCTAAAGATCGTAATCCTCCAACGAGATACGTAAATCACTTCATTTAGAAGATTTCTTAAAGCCCATTAACTGCTAATCAATTGGGAAATTGTTGATCTTTATGAAGGAGAAGAAGGTGGAAAACCGATACAAATATGTAGATATATTTGTATGAATGGAAAATCATTTGTTTGACCTAGGTGGTCTCTTAAGTTTGGGGTTCTTTTTTATTTTTGGGGATCAGCTACAAATTTTTGCTTCAACTAATTAAAATGCCTATAAAGCCCAGAATGTTGAATCCTGTTGCAGCATTTCATTGGAAATTTTTCTCAAAGGTCTGGATAAGCAACACGCTAACCCAACAAATGACCAGCCAAAAAAAAAACCTTCGAACCGGCTAAAGATGAATGGTTTGGCCCCGGCACAAGGGCTACTCCACTGGCCCCGACTCCCCCACGTCCCTGCTCAGTCAACCGAACCTCGTCTCTCCATCACACACCCATCCATGTCCGGCTGTAGCCAGCCAAACTGACAGCCGACAAAAATCGACAGCCGTGTTGTGTTTACTACTACTACAACAGCAACAACAACAGCAACAGCAACAACAACAACAGCAACAACAACATCAAAATAAAAACCAAAAAGAACCCTGAACAGAATCGAAGCGAACTCTTCTCGTATTGAAATTGTAGCAGCAGCAAAAGCAGCAGCTCCCAACCTCTCCAAATGGACAGCTGAAAAGGAGGCTGGAATTCTCTTCTCTTTTTTTTTTTGGTTTTTGTGTTTTATTTATTTTTTTTTTTTGTTTCCAGAATGAGAAGCTTAAAACTTTAGCATTTTTAATTAGCGCGTTCTTTGTTTTCGTTTCGATTTTCGTTGCGTTTTTCGTTTTTTTTCGGGATTTGACTGTGAGAAGGTTCGCACTAGACAGACAAATGAACCAGAGATTAGTTTAAACGAAGGCCACGTATATAGACCTAATTTAAATACACTTTGGCACTAGTTCCAAATCACCTTCTAGTGCAAGTAAAGGGATTAATAACTAGACTTTGTTTAAAAATTTAGTAAATTTTCATAAGTCTATCTAGAAGTTAAGACTCTTCCCAGTATATGAAGAGGATTTCGACTTCTCTAGGATAACGACTTCTATGTGAAATTGGAATTTGGCTAAGACTTCTTGCTGCCAGATCTCAGCTGGCTCCAACGATTTATAGCAAATTACTTGTTAACCAATTACATAGGCATCCCTTGGCCTGACTGGCTGACTGCCTGTTGGCTGCCTCCTGTTTGACATCTAAACACAACGCATTGCAGATGAGACGACATACATAAATATCAATTACAGGTCCATAAATTTGAAACCAATTAGCCAAGCGAAATTGATAACAGTCGTTGGCCAAAATGCAGCAATTTTCCATGGTTGAACAGCAATTTTGCCATCAAAATAGTTTTCTATCCCCCCAAAGCGTCGCCTAGCGGAATTAAAGATGAACGCTTCAAGGGGCGCAAGAGGTGTGGGGGGAACCATGGGTACCAAACAACTTAATACAAATTGAAGAGAGGCTACAAAAAGCCAAATGTTTAGTTCTCACATTAAATACAAACGGCAGCTACAGCCAAGAAGCACAGTAAAACAGTGGACAGATATCCAGGCAGATGGTTGAGAGCGAATAACGAGAGGTGGGTGGAGGAGGAGAGGAGGGGGTGGGGAAGATGGCAAAAAGGCAAACCCAAAGACAGCGACTGCAAGCACTACTTAACTTTTCGACACCCAATGAAATTTTCGCACATTACTGCCAAAAAGTATCTAGATGCAAAAATATCTGACCGAGTCGTCTGCATGCAACTGCAAACTGAGCTCCTCCAGCAGCAACAGCAACAGCAACAATTGGAGCCCAGACTGTTGCCGAGCTCTGGTGGGACTCATATCTGCATCTTCTCTGGTAGGCAAATGCAATTTATTATATGTCTGAGCCTGGCCAGACGTCGTCCTCCACACACGCAAGCCATTTTGGCGTTTTCTTATTAATACATTTTTAGCCTTTCGCTGCAAAACTAAAGCCACAGAAGGATAGAAAAGTCAAGGGGAAGCCACACGGGGCAAGTGGTGTAGTTGGCGGCGGCGGTGGTGGTGCTGACTATGATGGTGAAGAAGTCGAAGAAGGAGATGAAGCAGCAGAAATCAGATAAAAAATGCTTCGCACACGATTAGGAATTTTTAATTAAAATATTTTGTACTGCTGTTTGTAGTTAATTTCGTACAAGACTCTCTCTGAGGCATACAAAGTGACCCGTGTGGAAGGGCGGCCTGGAGTTTGCGGGAGAGAACTGGGTGTGGAGAGGGGTAAGCACCTGCATTTCATTGCTGCAGTTGTTGTATGCGTGTAGAACAGCACAAAGTACGCGATCCGATTGCAGTCGCCACCAAAGGGTGCCGAGTGCTTGGGATTGGGATACCGAAATCCTGACTCTGAGTTCGATTCTGTTGTTGTTTTTTTTTTTGGCCTGACTTTGGCTTGGGTTCCTTTTCGCTTTCGTGCCCAGTCTGCAAAAGTTGGCGCAACATTTCAACCTGCCACTGTGGTGGCAGCATTGATGGGCGTATACATGCGATTCATTCCGTGCCTTCCACTTTTTTCTGTGGCTGCTTCTGCTGCTGCTGCTGCTGAGTCGTTTAGCTTAACTCAACATATTTTTAAAGCCGCAGCAAGAAAGAGAGGGAGGAATTTATACAGAAAGTGAGAGATTAAGAGAGAGAGAGAGAGAGCAAGTGAGGGCGTATCGATGATATATTTAGTGGCAGGCAAAACGAAAGACTTAGGCAACGAACTTGCGATTACGACACAGCATGAGGCATTTCTACATATATGCACACACACACACGAATACTCAAACACGGTTGCATAGCCGGTGTATCAGACACAGCATATACAGTAAAGACTAACAAAAAACACAGACTTACGATTAAAATTAAGTTATATAACTTTTAGAACTTTCAGCAATTTCAGTTTAAATCTTAATTTACTTATTTTAAAATATCGTTCATTTTACTCCAGTGTTCACTGTAGCTACATATGAATGCCAATTGGCGCTGCATCGCACGACTTTTTTTTTGGTTTTGCTGATCTCTTCTCCTTCTCATTGTGTTTTGAACCTTTTTTGTGCGCAAATTGAAGATCGTGTTAAACGCTTAAGTTGTTTTTGCAGACCACAAACCAATACACACACACACACACATATACAAGTGTGTATGTATGTGCAGGGCAGCCACAATGCATCATTAGCGTTGTGGCAAATGTGTTTGCCACAGTGCTTGCAACAAGTGCAGTCCCAGTTCATTGCCTTCAGACGATGTTGATTATTGTTGAGTCGTAAATTATGACTAATTGATTAACAAATTTTTAAAAGCTGCAACAACATACCCACAAGCGGGACAAAACAAATGGCCAACATGGCCAGGACACGCACACTGCATAAATCTGGGCAAGTCTTTAACAAAAAAAACAAAAAAAAATGACAATTTGGCATCTCTTTGCCATTGCACTACGCCCCGCACTTGTCAAGCTGCCCTTTTGTGCCTTTTAGCTTATGACAAATCTTCTTACCAACTCCATCACGTGCACAGCATCCACAAGATACACACAAAAAGTATCGCCTCGACTTTGAGTCATTTGTTTGCATTTTGTATTTAAACAATAAATACGAACACTCGGCGACAATTGTCAACATTTAAAATGCAAAATGTGTCAAATATGCGTTTCTCTTTTTCTTTCGACCCAAGTCTAAGTAGAAGAAAAATGAGCCTCAAATGAAATGTAAAATACAAATTTACGTTTTGCGCACGCACAGATTTTGTAAATGAAGCCAAAATGAGACAGAAACACAATAAAACAAAATAAAATGTTTACAAAACAAAATGTATGAGGGCGTAAAACCCAATTCACATAATGAACAAAGTACAAAGATGGAAATACTTTACGTTTTGCTGGAAAGGTAAATGTGACACTAGACATTCCACGTTTTAGCTTAAAAATAGAAATTTCTTGATGCGCAAAGATTTTAAGTAATTTTTATGAGTAAGTTTTCGCAGTGAGTCTAATATAAAGTAAATTAATTTAAACAATTTAGAATTTGCAGTATTAGGATTTCAAGCTTTGATTATTTCTCTCTAGGCAAGGAGATTTTGTAGAAATCAGTCAATTTAAGGTGTTAAAACCCAAGAAAAAATGTCAAAAAATTAAGAAACATTTTAAAAGAAACAAATTTGAAGTCACCATTAAGTCAATTTGAACCAAAATTACTAATATATTGCACTCCTTTTACTACTTTGGACTATTTTAATCATAATTCTGAATACTTGGAATTTAGATAAATGAAAATTGATTGACTAAACGGTTTCATATATGTACCTATATTAATAATAATTATTATAATCAAATCAATAACTTATTCTTAGAGCAATTTAACAAATTCAACTACTTTTGCAAAAGTAAGTAAATAAATGTAAGTAAAGTAAGTACATAAATGTTAGTAAAGTAAGTAAATAAATGTTAGTAACGAATTTTTAGCTTGGTACCCTTTTAAATGAATTGGAACTAAGATGTATTTTAAATAATTACTTGCCTAACTTTAATTGGTTTTATGTAATTTTCAAATATGGTCATCTAATTGTCTTTCTGATCAAAAATGTTTTCTTTAATTTCTAAAAAGTTTCCCAAGCATGAGTCACAAAGTCATAACAATAAGATTTAGGTTTATGTTATTAAATATCAGCATTATAAAACACTAAAAAAAACGGAAATGATCTTGATAAATGGTCATTAAACTGAGAATTTAATATATAATTTGCAAATACCTAAGTACATAAGTTTTTGAATTTGAATTGCTTTGGCAAATAATAAAATTACTAATATCATTACGATATTTAAGCCTGTTTGCCTCCACATCTATGAGGCTTAAGTTTTTTTTTTTTGATATCATTTGGTAGAATACTAAACTAAACTGGTTTTTGGAATAGTTTCATGTCCAGAAGTTTTTAGCCTCTAATTGAGGTTTCTTTCTTAAAATCCTTCTTCAAAAAAAAAAGAATTATATATATAAAAATTCCATATAATAAATACACATTACTTGTTCATTATCTCACCTTGAGCTGTCATACTGTCCATTTGGTTGGCTTTTTAAGGCCTGTTTAGTTACATTTTCATACATTTACTTTGGCAACTACGCCTTTTGAGCCAGTTCAAGATTACCATAAAACTTATAAATAATGTTTATAGAGAACACACACCAAAAGCCACCAGCTATCGTCAGAGTTGTAAACATAGAAACTTGTTTTCAACTTACAGCATTTAACATTTTTATAAAACAATTTGGGTTTCGGTTAATGTTGTTTTTTTTTTAACATGCTGACTGAGTACGAAAAGGAGAAACAAAAAAAAACTAGAGCAACATAAAAGTTGTTGTTGTTGTTATTCGGCGAGGGGTTTTAATTGTGCATTATTTTGATTTAAATTTTAATTGCAAATTGCCAGTTCGACGTGTTGTTTAAACAAAGACGAGTAACTCCGACGAAACTTCAATTGAAAATGATTAAAAATGCAAAGCAAATATACTTCATTATAGGCCCATTTTCTTTCCGTTCTCTCTTCCCCTCTAGAATGTGCCAGTCAAAGCGTTTACATATTTCACTCACTTTAACTGAGGTCGCGTCCGTGAAGCGAGCGTTACGTTGTAGGAGGAGGCAAGTGCAACGCATTCCCAGGTTCCCGATTTCATCAAAATGATAAAGAAGACGGCACAGAATGCCGCTGCTGACTGTCGACTAGTTGACTGACTGACAGTCCAGTGTCAGTGCCTACTGTTTGCTCTGCCACAAGAACAACTACAGCAACAACAACAATCGAAACATTTAAGCACTTTACGCTATGCTCCACTTGAGCCGCGTTGCGTTTCACATTCGAGTGCAAAATCAACAAACACAAACAAACATTACTCAACCTGCAACAGGCAAAAACAAAACAACAATAACAACAACAGCAAGAGGAACCAACAAAACAAAAAAAGGGAGAAAACTAAAGAGCCAGGAGGAGAAGATTTAAATGCCTATCGCAGCGACACATCGACAAACGTCGTCCCATTCCGCGGCAGCGTTCCTTTTGGTCCAGTAGATGCGACGACTCGGTCCCAGCCCAGGTCCAGTGACTGGTGGCACTTGTATTGATCTAATCTATCCACGTTCAGTGTATGTACGCTGTCTTCCGTGGTGGTCTGCTGGCTTTTGGGCTTAATGTTAATGACTGCCGGCCATTTCAGAGTCCAGGCATCAAGCATCAGGCCCCAGAGCCACGCAGTCAGCCTCAGCCTCAGCCACAGCCCACGCAGACGCTTATTGAGAAATTACCAAGTACAAAATGAGGTGTCAATCTTCGTTTTCATTCTTTTGAGAGATAGACACAACACACACAAAATAATGGAAACGGAAAAAGAATGTACAATATATGGTAAATAAATTCCAATCTCAAATCTTTAAATCTATGCATAACTTGTCCAAGTTTGTTGCCTAAGTCTTTTGTTTGCCTCAACATATTTACGATGACAAATATGGGCGAGAGACCAGAGAGCATTCGGGTCCATTCGAATCCACCAATCGACACCTTTGGCAAACAAAGCCTTAATGAAGTGCATGAGCCGCAGTTATTTTCTATTCTGTTCCGCTTTTCTTTCACTCTCTTCTGTTATATTCTGTTCTGTTCTGTTCTGTTCAGAACAAACACTCTTCATCTTCAAATGGAGTGTGTAAATTATATATGGTAAAAAAAAAATAAACTCAACAAATCTCTCGATTTATGCTGGCTTAAAGACCTACGTTCTAAGTCAAATTAAAAGCCAAAAAAAAAGAAAGAAAAAACACCCAATCAAAAGACAAGTTAACCAAAAATACCTGAACTGAAAACCAAGCACACTGACCACGTTGGGCTCAACGACAGTTTGCTCCAAATTAAAAAAGTATAAAACCATAAAGACGACAATAATGACAGCGCGTTGATGATGGTGACAACAACCATGGTGATGATCATGATGATGATCATGACGCTGATGATAATTATGATGATGATGATGACGGAGAATGGATTCAGTCTGGGGGGAGATTGCTGTCTCCACGATGACACAGGCAAATGTCTTCTTTGTAAGACGCGGCATAAATGATTGCCGGGGCGGTTTAAGCAGTTCTAAACGAATTTTGATTAAAATCTGGAAATCATAAGTGATTAGGCGGGAATTATTACAAGAGAAAGCGTTACATCCAAAATAGTTTCATAGAAATTCCTTATAGATTTATTTTCACTGATATAACAGCAAGTGAAGCAAAGGATTTAGAAGATATTATTTGAAAATATTTTATAAATTTATATAGAAGAATATCTAAAAATTAATTCTTTCATCGGTAGATGAGTTGTCTAAGTGGCTCAGTCATTTAGTCCACTGAAAAGTAATAATAATTCTTTTAGTTCTAAAAATATAGCCCAGTCTATTTAATACTGAAATCAATAGGTATAAGTAAGACTGCAGAAACTTCTTTTATTTTTAATTTGCCAAATTTCATAAAACTTGAGGATCTCCAGCTTCCTAATAGTTCCGTTCCCACCTCTCTAGGTGTAGACCAGTGTTGAGTACTTATAGGTACAAGGTTTACTACTTATTTATTGTTTGTTATTGTCTATTTTATACTTTGCTTTAGCTTGTTATACCATTCTCTTTGAAAAGGTTACTACAAAGGCTATGAAATTGAAAGAGCTGCTAATAAAGCTTTCAAATTCCATAAACTAAGTCTATTTCAAGTCGATCTCTACAATTTTGGATGAAATTGCCATAAGAAACCAATTGTTTAGCAGTAAATACTACAACTTTTCATATAGATAAATTATAGAAACCCCCCTCGTGATATTGCCTGGTCGCATGGCTGTATATTTTTCTCGCACTGAACCTAATAATCCTCATGACTCGCATATCAAATGACAACAAATTTAGTTCGGACTGCGGGACAACTCTGCTCTGTTCTGCCTCTGCCTCTGATGGTGACGTTGCCGGTGCCGCAGTGTCAAATTGAGCGACAATGGGCGACAAAAAAAAAACATTCAAACACACACACACAGATACAGAAACAAAAAGCCACAAAAAAAATAAGCGGAGCACAGTGGGACAGTGGCAACTGTAACGTTTTGTTGTCTTTCAGTCGCTTTGTCGCCGTCTGTCCCTGGATCACCTACGTCCCCGTTTCCCCTCTCTCCATTCCACTTCGTGTATGTTGTGCATTTGCCGCTTTAATACCTTTTAACACTAATCGCATCGAGCGCAACGCAATCAGTTGTGATGAGAATATAAATAAAATAAGAAACAAAAAAGCCAAACGGAAAGGAGGGAAAAGGAGAATCTGGCCATCCACCTAACCATATTCACATACAATACATATATATCTACCTATACCTATACTATATGTAGGTATAAAGTCGCCCTAGTCGCCACCATCATCATCATCATCATCGTTTGACTGAACAAGAAATAAAAATCGTTCAAGTTCTTTGCTCTTGGGTCCCCAAGTTTTTTTTTATACATATATTTTATTTTATGTATATATTTTTTTTTTTTTTGGGTGAGATTTTCTCACGTGTTGTTTGCATTGCTTTATTTTTTATTTACCAATTTCGATTTTGTTTCGTTTCGTATCGTTTGGATGGTTGTATATTTGAAAATGAAACTGGAGATGGGGATGGGGATGGAGATGAAGCTGGGAGCTGCTCATCAGCATGAGACGAAAATTTTGTGTTGTTGTTGTTGTGTCGTCGATTTCTTGGGTCTCTTATTTTATGAACGCAGTGAATTTTTATGTTCCGATGATGAACTGTGCACACGACCCAAAAATCCCAAGCCAAGAGTCCGAGTCAGAGTTTCAGCCACTGGGCGGCAACATGACTCAGTGGCAGTGGTTTGCTTTGATTTGCTTTTGGCTTTGGCGAAGATCTCTTGTTTTGTGGGGATTGCTGCTTCCCAGACACACACACACACACACATAGGTCTGTGTGTATTGTTTGGTATTAAAAATCATCGAACAGGAAATTGCTACAAATTCTTGATGAGATTTACTATGTGTATTTTTGGTCTTAATGATTTCTATTTTATTTCATTATGCTATATTTTCTGTTGTTGTTGTATCTGTCTGTGTGTGTGTGTGTGTGTATCTCATTTTGCTGCTGCTGCTGCACAGTACGTGGCCATGGAGCAAAGGCTACAAGTTCATCCACAACTCTGTTCTGAATTCCCGTCCAACACATGCGAAATCAGTAGATCACGAAATGAATAGCCATAAATACATACAATGCCAAGGCAAAATGCATACAGGATCCTCTTGGGCTCTTTAGTCTCTACAAACAGACTAGTAGACGAACGAGAGAGACTGATACAGTCATGTATATGTGTATTGTAAATATGTAATAAAATGTGTTTGTATTTCGCCATTTAGCTTTTCGATTGCAGTTACCAACATGCGATTTTTGAAGTGCTTCGATTGGCTTCCAAGTCTCAACCAAGTCTCAGTGTCTGCTGCGTGTTGAAGTCTGGATTAGGGATAGTAAAAACAATCAGGCAGTTCTTGTCTTTTGGTTAAGGAATTTAAATTGAGCTAAAACCATAAGAAATTCTATGTAAATATAACCATGTTATGGAACAATTACATCATTTTGTTGGAACCAAATCATTTGAAACATGTGGGAAATGTGTCAGAATTGTAATATTTTCTTTAAAAGAGGGGATTAGGCAAAACTTGACTAGACTTTTGACTTTGTCACCTCGTCACTGTCAATCTCTGTTCAGCATTTTCTCAAAAAACCTAGAATTGAGTTTTATTAAATGTTTGCAATAGATCTGCAAAAGTTCTAGAAGAATTTCAAATACAACAAATTTCATTCCCAGACCGTAAAATGTCAGTTAGCAGCGACTAAGAGTTAAATTCACTTCGTTGGAAGTAGGAGAACTGGCCGACTATCAGACCAGGGCCAAATGGCCAAGCTATAAACAGCAATTTCGCAAACCCTGACGACACCCGCTGTTTTTGGTGAAGCTGCAACCAACCGATCTAAGAGGCCACAGAGAGCACGGGGCAGTAAAAATGTTGGGAAATTAATTAATCTTCACATGCAACTAAATTAACGCATGATTGCGAATCTTTGCCCCCAAGGCAGGAATCTTTCCGTTGGCTTCCAACTTGCAACTGCTCTGAGGCTTCCTTAAACTTAGTTTGAGGGTATAAGGATTTATTGCATTTATCGTTCAATCGTTTGTATATTGCGTTGCACTTTTAAGATTTATTTGTATTTGCTGGATTTCGGATGAGTTGAGTTGAGTAGAGTTGAGTTTCATTTTATTTAGGTCCAGGCGGAAGTTGGTGGGCATTTGCGACTTCTTTGTCGTCTAATTAAATGTCCCGCGGTCGCAATTTATTTAACTCGATTTGTTTTTGCTTGACATTAATGAACACGGCGTTGACATGCTCAAGCAGTGCAGCGCAGCCACGACAACGACAGCGATGACACCTTTGTGGCAACATGCAGCCAGTTGTCTACCCAAAATGGAAATCATCAATTAAATTAGTTAAAGTTTGCAAGTTTGCAGAACATTTTCGAATGCCAATTGGCATGGCCCGAGGCTCATTTGCATTTAGTCAGCGGCAGCTCCAACTCCAGCTCCACTCTCCAGAAAGTCACCTTAAACTCTGCAGTTCCAACCCATTTCCATCTCTCCCCCCGCCCCCAAAAAAGTTAGTCAGACAGAGGCTGTTCATTTAAGTGTTAAAAATGGCAGTTACATGAAGCTAGAGACTTTTGGCCAAATGTTTCCGTTTACGTTTATTTCGTGCCATGTCTTTTGTTTTAAATATTAAACGGGTCTACAAATCGTTGCCTGATGTTGTTTTCTGTTTTCTGTTTTTTTTTTGCCATTGCCATACCATTTCAGCAGCCTGCAGCAGCAAAAATTTGTCATTTTTCCCGCGGTTTTGGCGGCTCATTAGTCAGTGAAGAGAGCGAAGTCAGCCAACCAGCCAACCAGCCAGCCAGCCAGTCTCACACATTTTCGTGGAAGTCCCAGACAGAAAGCTGCCATGCGATGACAAGCCAGATTAGGGACCCCAAACGACACTGTTGCCTCAACTCCCTGGCCGGGCCAAGAAATAAAAAAAAAAACCGACCCAGTTGTATGTACAAGTATATGGCACAGCATTAAAAAGGGCTTGACACTTTCTGCTGGCTATTTTAATTAGAAATTCACCAAAATCCTGGAACCAACCAAGCCGACTATATAGATACGCTCGATGAAATTTAAATTTGTGAGACTAAATATAAAAAGTAAACCAAAAATCATTAATCAGAATTTTAATAGAATTTGAAAATTTGAGAAATGAAAGCTCTTAAAAATAAATTTCTTTCCACTGAGGAACAATTGTTTTGAATTTTGTCTTTTTTGTTGGTTCTTTTTGTGTATAAACTATATAAATTCTCTATAAAAACTTAATAATCGTGATTCGATGGATACCACTTTGGTTCCCAAACCCTATCAAGGGAGTTCCATACAATTTTTAAACCGAAGTTCATACCATTTCGAAGACTCTTAATGACAACAGCAGATCCTTGGGTTGAAAATGTTCTAATTCAGAATTTCAATTTAATAAGCTAAGGACTAAGCCAAACTACCTTTAATTAAAAAGGTTTAGTTCTTTCAGTTATGCAAGTTATTATATTGAAATGAAAGATATAAATGTTTGGCCTATTACTCTGTCATATTTCAAGCCAAACATTTCATTAATTTATTTGAAAGGTGGGGTAAAAATTTCCTACCCATTCCAATCGTCGTACTTTGTCCATATTGAATGGCTGTCAAATGGTTCGCACGCTTCGTCTTTGTAGCAGTTTCTGGGTTTGGTCCAGAGAGAGAGAAGTTAATGCGATGGGCAAATAACTAGAATATGTGTGTGTTATATTATGCAGTCAGTTGGCCACTTACCACCACCAAAGGCAAATTATAATTTCATGGCTTATAAAACTCATATTTGTCTTACGTTTGATGGAATTTCAAACAAAACGTAACTAAAAAACATTTCTTCACGCTTTGTCTCTATGTGTGTGTGTGTGTTTGTGTGTGTGTTGGCCTTATGGACTTTGTTTGTTTGTTGTTTCAACTGCTTTTGTCTGTTTTCTATTTACACGCACTGTCCACAGCCACCAATGGCTAGGCAAACAAATTTTAACGCTTAAATGCTAAAAACGAATAACGAACAGAAGAGAAAAAATAAAACACCAAATCAAAGGGCAATGGCTGTAGGAACATAGACGACGGGAGAGATGAGATCTTCAACATCCATGTATGTATGTGTGTGTGTGTGTAGTAGAAACAAAGCGTTAAGAATTTCTAATTAGAAGTGAGACTCCAATCCCAAGACCAAGTCCAAGTCCAGGCCGGACTCCTGCAAGTCAGCCACAAATTGCAAATGAAAACAAAAGGCCAAGTTGTTGACGTGGCAAACACACAGTGCATAGTGTGTGTTGTTGTTGTTTGCGCAAACAGTTAGCACTCCAAACACACTCACACACACACACACAGTAACTAAAAAGCACTCTCAACTTTTGGTCCATGAACGAAATCGATGCCCAAAAAGCTCGTAGCCTCAACTTGAAATGGGCGTCCACAGAAAACACAATTAAAATTTAATGACGAAAAGGCGGAAACATAACTAGAAGAGCTCCAGCTGCAATTTTACGTCACTCAGCCAACCTCAAAATTGGCTATAACCGAAACTGAAATATGCAATCATAATCCTAGCGACAACAAAATGCCGAATTTGGTTCCCTCTAATAACTACAACTACGGTTAGTTTTTTGTTTAGTCTCAGTCCGCAATCTCAAACAATTGCAACAAGTGATGTGCCCCGGTCCAAAGGGGTCCAGGTCCAGGCCATTTCATGGGGCCTGACAGTAAATTCGATTAAACCGCAAATAGGTTTTCTGGCCAGGGCGGTCAGCTGGCCAATTGACTATTAGATGGTCTCCTCCAAAACAGGCACCGAGAGAGTGAAAACAGTGAGGCAAAATGCAACAAAAAACAACATTAAAATCAGACTACACATTAATAGTCTCTCTCTCTCTCTCTGATCTTACGATGGGTACATAAAAATGTTTCACATCAAGATTAATTACCTTTCTTTCGTTAAAATCAAAGTGCTTACAGTTGATTACCATAAATAAGTTAAAGATTAACGTTTGCTTAACGAACCGATAAATCGAAGAGAAAGAGAATGATATGTTACGAATGGGTAAATCGATTTGATCGAGTCCTTTTGGTTTGCTCCACTGTGACTTTTGAAAGAGAGCCAAAGCAATGGCGGGCAAAATTTATGATTTCATTAAAACAGCAAATTTAATCGAGCTTAGTTTGAAACCAAAATCGATAGTAAAAACTCTCTCATAGGCATCTCCGTTGTCTCTCTTTCTCTCCTAGTTGTCTCTTAGTATCTGCGACCAATCATCAAGCTCATAGTTAAACCAATCTAACCACTGACCGACCGAATAAGTGGCACACAATCGTGAGCTCAGTGGACGCTTTATTTTTTTTGATTGAGCAATGATCTCTTCCTTCTAGTTAATAGAAGGTACTAGATACACTTCTCAATTGAAATCGGTTGGAAACGTAATTATAAGATTTTCACCATAAAAATGGGAGAACGATTTTGATTTTGTAGCTTGCCATAAAATAAGTAACTAGTTTATATATATAGATATATATAGATCGACTGCCCAACTCACGTTCCTTTTTTTTTTTTTGAGAGCGGGAGAGTGGAATAAAAATAAAAATTGAAAAAAACGAACAAACCATAAGAAAGAAGAAAAAAAAATAAAATAAAAATGGACTCGAACTAAAACCTTTTGCAGTTCGACTCACGTATTTTGTGTTACACTTTTGTTGTTGTTGTTGTTGTTTTTTGGAGCCAAGGAGTTAGGAGTTAGTGGTGGCTCTCCCATTGGGGGCTGTAGCTGGGATTTAAGTTTCGTGCGGGCGAAATAGCCAAATATTTTTGTGGTTTTCGAGCAACAACAGCGGTGATGATGGCGTCCATGTTGTTGGCCCAGCTCACTCCACCTACCACCACCACCTACCACAAAGTGGCCAACAGCAACAACAACAACAATCAATAGACAAACGTTTGTCTTGTTTTTTTCGGTTTTTTTTCTTCTCTTTTTTTTTGCTGTTTTTGTGGTTGTCGTTGCATTGTAAATCAAACGGAACTGAGCAGAGAAACAAGAGAAACGGTATTGTTTCCAATTGGCAGTCAGGCATGCAGCGGGAGGAGTTCCATTCCGGCCTGATGATGCCAGCAGATGGCCCCCCAAAACGCGGAGGTTCAAGTTGCCACTGCCGAACGCTGCCAACGACAAGGCACAGGCTCCCAGCTCCGATCTTCGGGGCACATGGAGGCTCCAGGCCCAGTGAGTTGGCTGCTGCCCATAGTGCGCTAACCCCGCTTGACCTCTTTATGTTACGCTCAAATCAAATCGAAGTCTCTGTCTCTCTCTCTACTTGGGCGATGCTTCTCTCTTCACATCCATGTCACGCCCGTTTCGTTGATGTTTCCTCAATTAACCTTTTTATTTTGCGGGTTCGTTGCCAGGGCGTATGCGAATTGTCGCCATCACAATTGGTTCATTGGCATCCTTTCTGGCTCCAATGGACTTACAGAAGTTTTCATACTCTTGCAACAACAATTCCCATTTCAATGACTTCAATGTTCGATGGCACAAACTTTCCCTACCTTGGCCAGGGTATAGAACTAAGTAGGTAAACAATTCCAACATGAAACACACATTTTCATGTACATGCAAATAGATAGGACTGCCAATTGCATGGCATTAAATTGGAAATTGAAAATAGGGAAAGGGGAAAATCCAACATACAATGTCTTACCTCAAATACCACATTGTCAACTAGAAAGTTAGAATTAAAATGTTGTTTAAAGCAAATTATTTGCTTAATACTGTAATTTGTCACATATTTTTTAAAATATGTGCTTCTTGTCCTACTACCTAATAATTAAATAAATTAAATCTACTAAGTAACTTTTCGAAATCCTTAAAAAACAATTTTAGGAACTTGTATGTATGTAACATTCTTAAAAGATTTTTGTATGGGACATTACACCAAAATAGAAATTTTGTTTAGTAAAACTAATTTTAACTTTGAGGGGGCTTCAAATTTGGTTCCTTTTTATGTAGGCACAATTGTAGGGTTTTCTGTTTACTCATTGAATAGTTTTTTAAGACAAAATCAAAAGAAAAACTCAAAAAGGTCTTTGCCAGGTTGGCATATTCAAAAATTTCAAAGAAGTTTCTTGTTATCTTGATCTTTTTTATAGTTTATACCTTTAAGAATGTTCTGTAAACATTTAATACCCATTTGACCCTTCAAAAGCAACCGCTCTTAAGAAAAAGATATTTGTTAAAGTTCATATACAAAATAATAAAACCCCTCAAAAACCTTTTTCAAAAACATTTCTTGGAAAATCTCCATCTAAATTTATTCCCATATTTGTTACACTGTTCTATTCCTAAATATATATTTGCTTGAAAAGTAACGATCTAATTTAAATACCAATTACCTGATTAACTTTAAAGTTGAAGTCAAGATTCCTGAATATATTTATATCTATCAATTGTTTGAAATTTCAGATTCCTTAGTAAAAAAAAATACCTCGGCCAAAAATTCAGTTTATTCTATGAAGCCATAACATTTTCCTTAATTTGTATTTTCTTTATACATATATATTCTATGGGAAAATCATTCTATAAAAATATTTATTTTTATCTATTTAAACAATATGTGATTAAAACTGATTGTAGAAAATCACACGAATTTTTTGAACAATTTTAATTTATATTTTGATATCTTCAAATCCCAAAAATAAAATTAATACATGGACAAACGTAATTGATAATTATTTAATTGTCAATTTGAAGTATATAGTTTACTACAGCTAGCAAATTTTAAATATTTTTAGTCAATTACTTGTGAATACTTTGAGGAAGTTATTCATTTAATCTGAACTAAAGTTCGTTCAATTTCTGGACGCGGACTAATCTTAAGTTTAAAAGTTTTCCTTGTAAGCTTTGATAAATGCTTTATCTCTTATTTGAAACCCACTTAGATCTCATGGACATACAGTAATTAACCAATTGTAATTGAAATTGACCAACAAGCCCCACTGTATCCAGAAATAAAAAAGCAATATTCACCCAAGAGGCATCTAATTAAAATGGCCTCCGCCTCTGCTCCGCCTTAGAGTGTTTTCAAACGTTTGTTTTGTTTTTTGTTGCTGTTGTTTTTAATTTAAACTTTTTTGTTGCCACACACCGCGTTGCAAGTACTTGAGGCAGCAGCAAAATGCTACTGGAAAAAGGCGTTGCAAGCAAGGTTAAGTGAGGTTATGTTATTTGTCAATTTGCTTTTTTTTTGGCCTTAACTACCAAAGTTGTTCCTGAATCTTGTAGACTTGCAACAAGCAACGAAAAACAAAAGCAAAAACAAAACGAAACACGCGAAACAAACCAAACAAGGTTATTAGGGTTAAGTCAAAGCGCCCTCAAATTGACTAAATTTATACGCCTCTCGAAATCTAACATCCTTGTTGTTTTAGCCATAATTTTTAATCACATTAAATATGCAATTTTTTGTGATCAAAACAAAAAACTAAACAAAACGAGCGAAAAGACATGTAGCACTTGTCAACGAACCGACAGACAATAAAAAGCTTAAAAAACCGCCATACAAGAAGCAATTTTTGAAATGTAATAAACATTAATAAAACATCGTCGATGTTTTTTTTTGATATTTCCTTTGCGATATCGATATCCAATGAACAAGCACCGACAATTCCCAAAGTTTCTTTTGTTTGACAGATTTTTTGTGTGTGTTTCTATTTTATTAATTTAACAATAAAATGTTTATGCAAATCGTTTGTGATTTTGGCTATGGCTTTTGATCGCATTATAATCAAAAAGCAATTATAATAAAATAAAAGCCAAGCAGACGAGAAATTGGACAAGCGACTAATGAAATTATAAAACAAATGTCCCTCATTATCGGACACTAAATGCCATTAGGAATTCAAATTTTCACAAATGTTTATCAATTTTGCCCGCTATATAGAATTGGCCAAAAATCGTGTGCGTGTTTGTGTGTGTGTGAGTGTGTTTTAATTATAAAGCATATGCTTTAGATAAGGTATGGTGGAAGGGGGAGGGGGTTTTTCAAATTTATGTGACAGTCAAATTTGAAAACAAGCTACAAATGTCAGGCCAATGGCGTTGGCCAAAATGGGCCATGAATTATCCGTATTGAGTGTATAAAGTATGTCAGAGTTGGTTTGAGAACTAGTTGCAGATTAACGCGATTAACTATATGTATATTGTTAGCCCAACCTTGCGGGCCATCATCGGTGGGGCCAATAAAGTGAACAACTTAACGGCATTTTTATGGTACAAGCAAACGACAAACTGTCAAATGCTCAGCAGGCATATTTTATATTGATTTGCATAAATTGTCATTTAATTTGAATATATGAGAGGAAAGAGAGAGATAAAGAGAGAGGGAGGCAGATCTTAACGAAAGCCATCGAAGCCGACATTCAAATAATTCACACCTCGTTCTAACGTTGCGACAAGCAGACCCCAACCACTCCCCCTTCCCCTTCAACTCTCGACCACCCGGACCAGATCGACAAATATTAAATACAATCAAAAGAGCTTAGAAATTTCTCACGCTAAACAAAAATTTCAATGCGAAATAATTCACAAAATTTGAAATGATTTTTTTTCTTTTTTTTTGTCATGAAAAAATATTGGTAACAAATAATTTTTAGCGCTTTCTTTTATGGCAAATTAGCTGCGGCAATAAAAACCCAAATTTGAGTTTGCTGAGTATGTGTGTGTGTGTATAATAAATATATACAAAGTGCCATGCAAATAACAAAACGGGCGTAGTATGCATTCCTCTCCCCTCTCGTTCCCTCTTGGGGCTTCTCCACCATTCTGCTCCTCGCTGCACTCCACTGGCCTTTTGGGGACTAGCAACGCAAAAGCCTCGCTAGATAGTCTGGAAAATCGTTGTTATTATTTATTGCCGCCGATATTTTTATGTTTCGCCGAAGTCGTGACTCTGTCGGGTCATCGTCGTCGTCGTCGTAGACACTGGCAGCACCCAGTAGGAGTATATACCTGTGTATGTTAGTGGCCACTGAACGGCGATTCGAATACAATTTCCAGCCAAGTGATGGACATTCAAAAGAGTTTCAAGTTCTTGGAACAAGGAACACAAGAGAGAAGAAAGAAACCAAAGAAGCGTTAACTAACTGAAAGCATTTGCATTGATTTGATCAGACCATAGGTAGATCCATAAGTAGAACCGGAAGTAGAAGCTTCTTTAAAACACACACACACACTTGAGAACAATGACTGGAACGACAGGCTGAATATATCCTAATCATTTATCCATTGAGTAAAATAATGTCAACCAAATTGAAAATCAATTCCCTAGCACTTCCATACAAACATATTTAAGGCGGGGAAGCTCATAAACATGCAAAGACACACTCCAAACTATAAAATAAAGAAACTTGGAAGTCAACTTCCCATTCACTTCCATCCAATAAACGACAAGCCATGTTCCTGTTTGAGTTACGCGTTCGATTCACTCATTTGATTTACAGACCTCTCATTCATAACTTGTCGACTGGCAATTACTCTAACTTTATGTTTTAGAGTAACTTTTTGTCTTAGCTACAAGTTGAAGTTGTTCATGATTTGATTAGAAGAAGACAATTTAACTTTAAAACCTATTTGGGTAACCCTTTCCCAACCAAAAGAGAGCATAAAATCTTAGAAAGTTGTGATCATAATCTTCTCAACTTCCTTTAAACTTCAAAACTTGTGTCTTTTCTTCAGCAATAGCAAGATGAAAGTGCATGATAGAAAAGTTGGAAGATTAGTATCTATTATATTAGAAAATCTATAATATTTTGGACGGAAAGTCCAAACAAAGATCCCAGTTTAATCCACATACCTTCACATATCTTATGCTTATTCAAAGAACAATATTTCAAGGTAGTCCCAAGAACTTTCCTGGATCCGTCATGCAAACAGAACCCTTATGTATCTATGTATATATACGTATATATAGGTAAGAAATTTATTATGGCTTCTGTTTTAACTATACAACTATAAACTCAAAACTATCAATAATAAATTCTAGATTAAACAAAACAATTTCCTGGGTTTTATAGGTTTAGGAAGCTTGCAATATACTTGACTTAATAGAAACACTTTTTAAATTATAGAATGATTTGATATTAATAGCTGTTAGTTTTAGCTAAAGCCACTTAATTTGACTAATTGAAACAAGCACTGCCAATAAGTGAATGTACCGCAACTAAATTTAAAGTGTAGAAGAGATAAGACATGAAAAAAGACACGCATTGTTATTGCGACATTTCGATGTTGTTTCGATAGGAGGAACGTTCGATGACTTCGATTTGCTGGACACGATCCAGACAAAGTCGCTTACTTTCGCTTGGTCATGAATATTAAAGACATTAAGTAGGAACAATAACATATACATAAGCAAAAGGAAGAAGCCAAAGCACATGACTGCTTAACTTGGCAAAAAAAAAAAACAGAAAGAACTTTAGCTGAGAGTTGGGATTGGAGTTGGGGCTGCACTTGATGTGCTTTGGTTTCATGGGGGCTTGTGAAAATGTCTGCTCATGTCAAAAGCGTCAACAATGCAGAGGGATGCAACAACAACAACAACTGTAATAACAACAACAACAATTGGTTAAAGGATTTCGTGTTGTTTTGTCATCGCATGTTCGTTCAATGCCGGCAAATGAAAACGTGAGCCGTACTTTTGGCATTTTGCCTGGTCTGCTTATAAATATGCATTTCTTGATATTTTTGGTATCTTCTTCTGTTTTGTTTCTTCTTGCTGTTACTTAGCATATAATTTGGCCAACAAAAAACTCAATAAACAATGGCCAAGAGTCAAGTCATAGCCCACTGAAGTTGCAATTTTGCTGTCAACAAAAACGAACCAAACGAAAAAAAAAACAAAAAAAGATGATCAAATAAAATCCCTCCTCAACCACCAAACGATCTGCTGGCAACCACTTGTAAGTCACTGAGATGAAAGAAAGGTGTAAGATGGAAGATGACCGATGACCGATGGGAAATCTCGGTTTTGATTTAAACTTTCATCGCACTTCAGACCTCGGAAATGCCGTCAAGTGTTTGCTACATTTAAATCATTATAATTTACAAAAAATCTGTTAACCTTTTTTTTGTTATGCATATTTCTATAGTTATAAATACAGAAAGCTATTTACATGGAAGGTTCAATATTAGTAGGGATATAGGTATGTAACTTAAATCAGATTATAGTTTACTTCTAGAATCTTTAAAATATGTAACATATCTTTGCAGATCTTCTAGGAATCTTAGATCTTTAAAAGAAACAGCCTAAAATATTTATCCAAGCCGCTAAAAGGTATTATCATTTCTTCTTAAGTTTATCTCTATTTATATGTTGAGTCCTTATAATTCAAAAATATGGTTAATTGTCTAAAAGTGTGATTAAGTCTACCAAGAAAAGTTACCATCTCTTTGATAAAAGTAATCGGCTTTCGAGTTTTTCTGCTTTGGGATAAAGATGATACAACCTGGATAGGACTTATATGACTAGGTAGATGGATAGATAATGGACTTATATAACTTATTTCTATTTTTCTAGATCCTTTCTCTACGCCCATGACAAGTATTTTCTTTGTATGTATATTTTATCCCTTAGAAAAATTCCGATCCCCATCATTAAATCCAATTGCCTTTGACTTTGCCTGATTATTAATGATTTCCGTTCGATTTATCATAGATAGATGGTTGTATAGTGCAAGGTCATCAAAGCAACGTGTTGATTACCAACACCACCAACAACAACAGCAACAACAACAATAATAACAACAATAAATTAATAGACAAGCCAACAAGAGAGGACAACCCGCCGTGCCCCCAGCCCTTCATATAGATTCACCTCTCTTACCACTCTTTTCTTCAAAATCGAAACCTCGTTGATGGATTGCGCTATAAATATACAAATCTGTTTTTCTTGTACTTTTCACATTCACTGCGATTGTGTGTGTGTGTTTGTGTGTGTACCAACAAGATAAAATATTTCATTGCATATAACAATTTAAAGGCGTTAAATTGAACAAACCCAAAAGGCCAACATTTTCTGTTGATTCATTGTGGTTTAATTTCACAAATTTGAAAAGTTTTTTAAATTACTTTCAAAAAAAAATGTTTAATAAAACTTTTGATATCGTTTAATGTTAATATAAATTACCAGCAAACAATCGGAGTAACTACTCATGATTAGTAGGAAAATCAGCTAAACATTTTAGGTAAATATTTAGTTAGTTTCTTCTTGCTTATTATTTATGTTTGCCAATTTAATAGACAAAAGTAATATGCATATTTAGTTAGTTTCTATAGTTAGTCAGGATTTTGTGATGAAGAAAAGCTACCAAAAATGTAATACAACACTAATTGGCCACTCATGAGGCGTCTAATGCCAAAATCCCAGACTTGCTTGCCTGGCTGCTTGGTTACTGACTAAAAATGAGACTCGTTAAATATTTATGAGGAGCACGAGGTACAAACTCACACACACACAGGCACACACACACAGCCAGAAACAACATTGTATCCTGGCCAGATGTGACTAGTGACTAGTCTCTACCAGTTTTATTGTACCAACTTTCAATGAGAACTAAGTAAGTGTAAGGCTAAATATTGGTATATTACATTACTGAGAGAATTCAGAGTTCATATTTTTGATCCTTAGATGGTTAAGTAATCTATTAACACTTTTGGCCTTAATAAGTTTGGTCAATGACCAAACAATGGGCCCCTATCTAAGGGGGTGGCCTGTCTGATTAAATTTAAAGTCATTTCAATTAACTTTTAGCATATTCTGTCAGTCGAGTCAGCCTATAAGCTACTTATAATTGTGCACAATGATTTTTTTCGCATTTGAAAAAACACCGAAAGCCTCAACAGACTCTGTCCAGGTGCAACTTGCAGCCCTGACTTGCCTTGCCCATGGCAATATACTCTCTCAAAGCAGCCGTGTGCATAGCTGTAAAAAAAAAACCAAACGAAACGAAACGAAAAAAAAATAAGCAAGTCAAAAGCCAAAGTGGCCCATAGCTCTCGGCCATGCACGAAGGCGCGCAACACTTCAGCATCTCTGTCGCAGTTGCAGTTGCTGCGCAGTCGAAGACGCAGCTTCAGTTGCTGCACGAGAGCCAGGACCAAGCACAACCTGTTTCGTGGGAACATTACCTAGTCTGGCACTGACTCTGGGGCCTCTATCTACCAACTTGGGCTTGACCATTGGGCCTCTAACTGACTGACTGACTGACTGACGGAGACGGAGACGGACTGCCTTTTGGGTGCTGCTGTTGCTGTTGCTGTTGCTCTTGTTGCTGCTTCGCTCATAAATGAAACCTGTTAAATGAATGAAATAAAGTGTTATTTGCTCGACTCACAAATGTTTTGTGCTGGGCCCCCTTTTGGGTTCTCTTTGGATTTTGGCCTAGCGATGGATATTGAATGTTGAACGTGCTGCCAACAGCACGAGTACACACACACACAAAGACTCACACACATACACACACAATTCAAAAGGCAATTCAATAAGTTAATGTCAAATCTTTATAACTTGAATTTATCCAACTTATCGTTAATACCGTTAAAATTGAATTTAAATTTAACCTCACTTCAAGATCAGAAATAAATTAAAGATTTGATATATTGAAAAGTAATCTATGATAGCAAATAGTCCTTAGCTATATATGTACATATGTATGAATATTATATCTATGTTCTACTCTTTTTCAGAAACAAACAACAGTTTTTATTCAAAATTGATTAAACTTGAATAGTTAGTTGAATAAAGCATAACTTGATTAGTTAGTTGTGTTTTATTCAAGGTTTTCCACTAGACAAGAGATGATTTTCCATGATAGCAAGAAAACCCTGCCCTGCAGTTCGAATGTTTATAAGCTTATATTAAAAATAATATAAATACCCTAATAAGGTAAGCTATATTCACTAAACTCTTCAAGAAGTTTTAAAAATATTGAATATATTTTGTTTTGATTAAAATTTCGCTTTCTTTTTCTGTTGAGAATTCATACTTGAAAATTTTAAATTTTAAAATTAGATCTTAAAAACATTAAAAAGTATAGAAATATATTCAATTCAACAAAATTTAAATAATATAAAACTCCGAAAGGAACATTCTTCGTATTCCTCTTAAAATTTTAAAAGATATTAGACAGTTTTGTTAACTTTTGAATACTAAACTAACTAACTATAGTATTATCAGCTAAACTATATATTCGCACCAGATCTTTTGTGTTTCCATTCTCTATGGTGTCGACTCACGTGACCATCTCTGGCACGTAAATTTTGTATATACTCGTGTTTTATGTGTTTTCTGTGCTCCGATTCTTGGACTCTGTGAGCTTTTTTTTTTAGTTTTGTTAGTACCAAGGCCCGCGCGGAATCTGTAAGAAGTTTAATTTGATTTGTATACCCTGTAATCGAAAGGGTAAACGTGTATATAAGGTCATATGAAATGCGTAGAACAAGTACATAAACTCAATATGTGCTAAGTTGTTCTTCCTAATTGAATTAATGAGCTTAATGAGAGCTTAGCTTGTTATCCTTTATGTTTAATGTTAATGTTATCCTGTGTTAACTGTTACCTCTCGAAAAGGACAAGAAAGTCCGTTAGAATCATTTTGATTCCTTCTCTCTTCCTGCCTCGCCTTCTAGGATAAACACCTAGTCGATTTTTTCAGTTGGAGCCTTTAACTTGCTATGGAACTCTGCCCCGTGTCCATATGTACTTGGGTATACTCCCATGTCTGTGTATGTGTGTGTGTGTGTGTGTGTGTGTGTGAGTGACTTGTAAATTTTTGGTTTGTTGCTGGCATTTTTTTGTTGTTTCTGTTGTTTTTCGTTGTTGTTTTTATTGTTGTTTTTGTACAGTAGTTGTAGCTGCATGTTTTTGTTACCTTTCGAGTTGGTCTTCAACTTGAGTTTTATTTTTAACTTAATTTCCTGGCCAGGGCCCGGCCAGAGCATGCGTAATTCATATTTTACTCTACACGAGCCCCAGAGACGATCCACTTGCCCCATAAGTATGTACATACATATGTATATATGTACATTTGTATGTATGTACATACATAATTCGCAACTTTGGGATATCCGAGCATATACCATATAATTTGCTACAAGAGAAAGAAGCAAATTGTGGCTGATGTTGATCTGAATGCTTCTTTAATTCCATTTTCTGCCAGTTGGACCACATTGCCATTGGTCCGGGGATTTAGGCCCATTTAGAGTCGCCTCGCCGACATTTATTATTTCACAAGATTTACATTTCATTGTGTATGTTTTAATTTAAATTTATAAGTATTTCGTTTTTTTTAATATCTCTGCCACTTACTCTTGGCCGTTGGCCATTGGCCATTGGCCGCTTGCCGCCTTAAACTGTTACCTTAATTCGACATTTTAATTTGGGTTTATGCTGATTTAATAAGTATGTTAGGGTAAAAGAGAAAGATCTCAAAGAGATATATAGAGAGAGAGATCAGCTCGAGACATAATCGGAAGGTAAGCTAAAAAGACTTTTGCGAAATTTGGAAGCTGCCACAAATCGGGCGTGGCCTTTACCTTAACCGGTACAATTTAATTTTGATGAATTTAACACAATTAAGGTCAATCGAATATGATAATCTCTCTCTGACACATGTTCTTATGATTATATTTGCTGATAAACCAATATTTAAACAAATTGTATCTTCCCATAAAGATTTAAATCATCTTACCTCTATCTATTATCAACATCTAAGTTAGGGCTTCCAAATAAATAAGGATATTTCAATAAAACTTTGTCTTATTTTAGTTCATTTTCATTTAAATTAAACTAGTATATATAATGCAGTTTAATTTGAAATCTAAAGATTTTTTAACTTGACTGTTTTTTCACTACATTTCTGTAATTATTTATCAAGTTTTGAATCGATTCGACTTAAGATTGACCGAAAAAGTTTTGGGTATCACGGAAATGGTATCCGGAAAGGAAACAAATTTTAAAGTATAAACAATTATAAATATATAATATATACTTGCAAAAACTATATTCCAGCTTTAATTAGGAAAACCAAAAGAACAGATTTACGTTTATCGGATTTCACTAAAATTTGGCAGAATTGTAATTAGCTAGTTTGTGATTAATTAATATTTAAACTATTCTAAAGTTTTCAAATTAGTATGCTTTTCTTTTTGTTTTTTCTGCCTTTCTAGAAAAATATAATTTCAGGATAATTTATTTGTAAGTAAAAAATTATAGGACAGAAAAATTTAAAACAAAAGGAGAATTTGTTGTGTTCTAAAATGAATATAAATAATAATTTTAGGGACTATATAGAACATTATAAAGAAAGTTGTATCGAGACGGTTTGTTGTCTAAAGAAGACAGGTTAATTGGTTAACGTACACTGATGATAGTTTAACAACAGCGAAAAGTTTTTGGTACTACTTATATAAAGACAACCAAATATGGGTCAAAATAACTAATCGAAATATTGGCCAATGTGATTAAAAACCAATGAGAATAGTGTACATCTGATTGAAGAGGTCAGTGGATTATAGCAAATATCCTTGGATCTTTTAATTCTTTAAAGTTAGTTTTAGTTTGGTTATAAAAAAGTTGATGTTTGTTTTGACAGTCAAAGGAAAAATACGCTTTTTACACTTTTAAAAGTTATTTTATGAATAGATATTTAATATAAATTGAATTGTGAATTAACAAAGTATTTTTTCTGTATTCTTTAAGTTTATAACTTTTCAATCTGTGGTAAAAATATTGAGCAACTAAAATTAAAAACATAGCTTCCGAATTACCAAATCTAAAGTGTTATTTTAGTCAAACATCTTCTATCGATAAACTGTCTAAGAACCCATAAGGTATACCTACTTTCTGTAAGAAAAAAATTTCAATATAAAACAAAATTTCTATAAATATGATTTTCAACCATTAATCAAAGCCACAAATCATGAAGAATTCTATCTATAAATGATTTTTTTATCCAGTTTTTAGGGTTCTTGTTCTTATAGTTTTTTAAATTAAAATATGTCTGGCTAGAATTATGTTAGCTTAAAGGGAGGGCGTCCCTTGATAGGTTTGCCGCCAAACATTATGGGCGCCGAAACATGTTAGTTCCACTTTAGACGGCATGGCCTGGCCTTGGTCAGGGGAAATTGTTTTTTTTCTTTCTGGCCAAGTTAGTTGGTTAAGGTAACGGGTGCCCCAGCCCCTTTTTACATTTCGTTCCCATGAACGAAACTATTTAATTTGATTGCGGTTTTTATGTCTTCATTAGCAAAATGCTAGAAAAGTAATAAATTAGAGATTTTGTTGATTCGAATTTTTTTTGGCTCTGCTTAGATGAGTGAGTGTTGGATGGAGGCTGGAGTTGATTTTTTTCTCGTTTCCATATATGTACATGTAGTTTTTTTTGAGTTTTTTTGGGTGCTTTTGGCTATGTAATGCGGCGGCCCATGCATGAAGATTAACACTTGATTAATGAACTCGATTATTCATAATTTGTTGTTGCCGCCAGGTTGAGGTTGTTGTTCTTGTTGTTGTTCTTGTTGTTGTTGTTATTGTTGTTGTTATTGTTGTTGTTGGTCGCTTACAAATAATTGAAACATTTTGCGGCTGCTGCGACTGCATTCAATGCTAATGTTACTTCGATTTCAAGATCATTAAGGCGCAACATGGACATGTACATGCGCTTCCTTTGGTTACCATTATTGATGATGAGTCCCCCCCCCCCCCCCACCCCACCCCTCCTCTACTAGCTCCAGTCAGGTCTGCCTCACACACACACACAGAGAGAGATATACGCACTTGTGTGCGTGTTGACTGCACATTTGAGGTACGCAGCTCGTCAATCAGATGCCCAACTGCCCAACCGGTTTCTGCTCCACTTCCAGTTTACTGCCTTTTTTGTTGTATTTTTTTTCTTTTTTTCTTTCTTTTGTTTTATTTATTTTTTATTTTTAATACCCTTTAAATTAAAGCGACTTAAGTTCTATGAAATCTTAAGTTTTGAATTAATTGAGCTACCGAAGTAAGCTTCTGAATAAAATCTTAGGCTTCTTTGGTCATTTTACAAACATAATGGAACCAATTGATGGTAAGACATGATGCTAAGCTAATGATAAACCCGTTTAAGCCTGGTCAATTCGATAGGTATTAATCAAATTGGCTTACCAGTAATTGTAGCAGTTTATTGAAGGAAAAAAAATAAGTTGACAAAACCAGAAACAAATTCAAATAGTTTAGATCAGTGCATTAGATTTAGGTTTCTTAAAAAAATATTGAATGACTGAGTAGAATCTATTACAGCAATGAATTTATGGAGGGATCTTGAGTATGGGTGGATCTTGGTAGTTGAAGATGTTATATGGGGGTCAGTATTTTAATAGGCTGCCAAATAGTTTGATGTTTTAAAAAAAATACAAATATTTTATAAAACATGAAGCTAAAATCGAGTACCATTTTTTGATTTACAGAATGTACCAAAAGTTCTTCATATTCTTGAAGAAGCGTACTTTTCGACGACCTATTGCATACTCTAGGGGGCAATTTTCACAAAGTATAATCTTTAGATCTACCATTGCATCTACGCCACAAATAATGAACTTTTTCAAGTACTTATATAAAACTAGCTAACTGACTAACTTGTTTTTTAAACATACTAATCACTTTATAGTCAACGATTTGTTAATCAAAATTTATCTTTTAATTGTATGAGGATACGACTAATGGACATTTTTTACATTTACATTTTAAAATAATTAAAAAGGCTAAAAATTCGAATTGATATTCACCTCCCAGAAATATTAATCTTATGTTTAAGCCACAAAACTATTTATTATAATATTGCATTTAGCTTGTAATGATTCACGGTTATAAAGATACTTAAGGATCTTAAACGAAATAAGATTAAACGGTTCAGAATTCCGTAATCAATCTTCACATTATGTTTAGACTTAGTGAATAGTTATTTGAACTACATAGAGTATTAAATTGTCGTTGAGAATCAAAGTTTTGTGTTCATTTTTTATCGTTATCTAAGCATGTGTTGATTTTTCCTAACCCAATACTGGGGTAGAGAGAAGTCTGCGCCGGCAGCACCAATGACGGCGGCGCTTTTCTCAACTGTCAACGACGCACAGCCGTCGAATGATTTGCAGAATCTGGTTGACAGTTGGTCCGGTTTTTCATTAATGAACATGAGTCTCGGAATGGAACACACACACGCACAGTCTATGGATGGAGTTCTATGACTTGATATATGATTCTTGTAGATTGGGGGGAAAAAGAAGCCTTCCTAATTTTTAGTTCTATTTTATTTATTTTTTTGGTAGCCTAGTCTTAGAGACAAACCGATCCATTTCAGAGCCTTGCTTAAGTTCAAGTCACAGGGGTAAGAAGATGAGTAGAAATCGAAGGAAGAGAAACCCTAATGAAGATAATTTATTATGCGATGCCGTTTAATTAAAATCAGATAACCAGAGATCGTTCGATGGCCGCGCTTACTCAACTCAACTCAACCTCAATGTTAAAACTGAACAGAAATCCTCCAAAATGCATACGTAGCCATCATGGACATCATGGACATTCCGAAGACCCAACAACAAGATTTCGCGTTAAGTTCAACAACTTTAATGGGGTTGCAGAAGGGTTGTGGGGGGGAAACGGAATGGAGCAACAAAGTTGTTGCGGTCAGTATGTTCGATGGGTCTGTTCCAAGTCATGATTGGTATTGGTATTCCTTATCGTCATCTCGTTTAGTTCATCTCTCGGTGTGCTTTGTTGATTTTGACTTTGACTTTTAATGTGGCTGCCGATTATCATTAGCGGCATCATGTCGGACCCAATTCAGTTTAACATTTTCATACCATGAGACGCCTCCTTAATTAAAACTCAATTTCAACTCCAAGGACCACCCAGTTGGCTCATAAATTGCCAACAAATAGTCATCCAAATCCCCATTTTGTCACTTTCACGAATGTATGTACCCATGTAGATTTGGCACGACTTTGACCAAAAAAAAAAAAGGGGGCGGAGCACATGTCTAACAAACATTTAAGAGAACTACCAAAAAAATAAGAGAAAAAACTGGCTTAGAAAGCAGCAACCCAGCAGAGAGAAAGAAAAAGAGGGAGTTAGAGAAGAGAAGTATGTTGGTAAGAAAAGCAAGAGCCAATTTCAGAGCCAAGTCTGCGAATTTAAATTTTCCCTCTGCATTTTGCTCGACAAGTCGCAAATCAATCAAATTGCAGGTGCAACTCTATCTTCTTGCCTCGTTGTTGAAGTTGCCTCTGTGGCAAGTTTCCTTCCATGGACAATGGCTGGAGCCTGTCATAAATCAAATCAAATCCAAATCAAAAGCGGAGAGTGTGAAATTTTTTCGCCATCTGGCATGGCTTTTAATGTGTGTCGATTGCATTTTTAGCCATTTATGACATAATTTCAATTATACACATTTGGCCAAAAATATTTGTTGACACTTTGCTGCCTATGTACATTGTGCTGGCCAAATGTCAATTAACGTGGCAACACGTCCAATGTCAGGTTAATTAAAATGTCTTAATGGCAAAGACCAGACTAAACTGGAGATCTAGATTTAACTTTAGGCGAAACCCAATTGAACATTTCTCATCAAGTTTCAGACATGGAATGAATATTTTTATAAGTCGCTTCTTAAGGCTATAGCTAAGAAATTAATTAATTAATTCATCTTGTTTTCCACTATGGGAAAAGAAGCTTGAAATGTAGAACTAGGGTAAGAAATTATAAATTTTAAAAGGTTGCCACTAAAAGACTGTCTTTAAGAGTGTTAAACTTTAAAGTTTAAGTTTAAATGTTTAGTTAATACTTTTAACGTTTATTTATATTTGATTTCTTACTTTAAGATGGAATATTTGATAACTATTTAAATCGTTAAAACACTTTTAAACCTTTTGGCAAAGTATATGTGGCTTGGAATATGAGTTTTGAGAATATATTCGATAAATAAAGACTTCTTAAATGGATAGATCTAATAACTTGGCATAAGGCCCACTCAATTCTTAATTTAGTTTATTTCAGCAATTCATTCATAAATTTTGTACTCTCTACGAGTCTTTGTTTTTTTATATTGACATATTTGATTTTGAACAATCCAAAAGAACAGACTTTTTCAAATCCGGTCCTCTGCTGAGTTTTTTTTCAATTTCAAATTAAAATAAATTAGGTTTGAATATTATAAGGCAGAGAATATTGAAGAAAATTTGCTAAAGAACTTATTGAATCAAATTAAATTATGGAAAAGTTAGACAAAAAATGACAGACACTTGCTAAGCAAATTAAATATTAAGTTAGTCGAACTACATATTCGTCTAAGAGTATTAATGACTAGAGTTTTCATAAAGAAACCTTTACAACAACATGGTATGAAATTGACTTATATCGGATTGGTTTATATTTAATCTTAAGGCCTAGTAGCTATAGCTAGTAAGAAGATTGGCTTTAATTTACAATCACTGCCCAATCACATTATAAATAAATAAATAAATATATATAATCAATTACATCGTTTTCTAATTACAAACTAAGGAGCATTGATTAGAAATGTTATAAAATAATTAATGTTTTATTAGCTAATGTCTTGTTCTAAAAATAATTAACTCATGTGACAAAAAATTGGTTTTAAGTACCAATTACTAGATAATCAATAGAACATATCAAGTATTCTGCACGAAAACCATGTCGTATGAGTGATATTATTAAAATTCTATAGTTAAGACATAATATTATAAGTTTCCTTTGAGTTTCCAAAAAGGAGAGGTTTAAAACTTTAACTTAAGACAATCTTTCTCCTGAGTTGGCATTGTTTTAATCTTTTGGTTAATTTCTCTTTAGCTGCACCTTGCAGCATTCGAATCTGAGAGCAAGGTGCATCGACTGACAATGAGTGGGGCGACAACGCCCGGGACTCGGAATCCAACGGTGGCATCGATTTTAGAAAGTTTGTTGCCTGATGATGACGGCAAAGCCAAAAGACTTTTTCCTTTTCCTTAAGCTCGACAGCCCAAAAAGCCTTCCTTCTACTGTACTATAACTCAGCGGCAGCGGCATAAATTTCATTGCAGACATTTGGCCTTTTATTAATTGTTTGACGGCGCCCGTGCCCATGAAGTACCCGCACCACAAGCTTCCAGCTTCGCTCAGAATCCACAAAGCCGAGCAGCAGCAACTGCATTTGACTCCCTCTCTGTCTTACCAATTGGGGCTATCTCGCTTACTCCCTCAATGGAAGTTGGTGCCCCCGTCTGGGCGTGATGAGAAATTTAATATTGGCAAACGGATAAAACCGCCAGATAATTATACATTTTGAGTGGCCAAAGCCAAGCAGAGGCAGAGGCAGAGAGTACAGAGACTCTGACTCTGACTCTGTGACTATGGCTTGGCTTTGGCAGTTTCATGCAGCTCATGATAGTATAAGATTTCATTTCATTAAAGTGCATCACGACGGTTCGGGAGGCAAGCGGAATCAATGAGCCCCACACTACCCAACTCCCCTACCTCCCTCCCTTCCTAAGATCAGCAGCTACCTACCTACCTTGGTTACTTTTTTCTTATTGGCAGATTACGGACGGCGGGGTGGCCAGACCTGGGCCAACTTATAATCAAATCCGATAAAAAAAATTTCATTATTGCTCCACAGCAGCCACAGCAGAGAAGTTGGATCAGTTGGAGCAGCAGCAGCAGCAGCAACAGCCATAACTGTTTTGCAGGTAATTTCTCGTTGTTGTTGTTGCTGTTTTTGTTGTTGTTATTGTTGCTGTTATGATTGTTGCCTGGCTGCACTTAATTTTCGCATGATCGCGATTTCTTGATCCGTCCACTCTACAATGCAGTTCCAAGTGCTCCAAGTGCGGACGCCATTTTGCGATTTAGTTCTCAGCCAAACGGCCACTGGAGGTCAGCAGCAACATTAGTAGCAGCAGCAGCATCCAACAACGGGCTACGGACAACGGGCTGCAATTCATCCTAGGAATAGAAAAAGAAGCTTTGATTCGAAATTGCAATCTCTGAAACATAAATTGGGACGTGATTATGAAATAATTGCTAGATCTTTGGACCTTTTGCGCTTGCGCAACGGTGCAAAGGCAAAAAGGCAATCAACTCTCCAAACCTCAACGTTGGCTAACACCTTGGGGAGCACACCATGGCATGGAACTTCTTCAAACGGGAGCAAACTGACAGGCGACAGATAGACGACGATGACGACGACGACGACCATGATGCTGAAGCGCGAACAGTCGCCAGACAAATCAAAAGAAAATCGCTTTGGGGATACGGCTCGACCCAGACGACGACGATGACGACGGCTGCATCAATTTTCTTTTTCTTTGGTGTATAGATCAAGAAAATTAGTATCAATGAAGGAAATTAATGTATGCTATCGTTTCTAGCTTTACCAAATTTATATCTTGGATTTTACATTCATAATTCATAATTTTGTTAAGTCGAATTGCTTTTCTAAAGTAAAATTTAACATTTGGAAAGAATTCTAACCATTCTATTAAGAAAATTACATTCATATTTCATAATTCAATCTCTAAATTTAGACCAAGCAATATATTGAAACTTTTCTTTGATTATAATGCTTAAAGGATATATTAAATTACAAATTCCAATTCCGTAATATAAAGAAAATATTAAATAGCCAAGCAAAATGAAGAATTCCATAGAATAAGGAAATGATAATGGAGCTGGGAAAGAACTGGCAATGAGTTTTTGGAAAAATAGTTTCAGTGGGAACTCAATAGAGTTTGACCATATAAATATATGCCTGGTTTATATTCATTGGTCCTAAGCATGACTAATTCTTATACTGTCAACAGATTACACCTGATGCAAATAAAAGACACAAACTCCCGCAACTCATTTGCATTTCCCTTGAGAGTTGAGGCAGTGCGTCTTATCGATGGCTACCTGCCGTTTGCCTTTCGCCATTCGCCATTCGGAGAGACTTGCTCTTGCTCTTGCCTCGTGCGTCCCCGTCCACATATGCAAATTAAATATAATTTCAACACTCGTCTTCTTCTTTTGGTGTACGTCCATAATTTACATGAGGTTAACACGCAAGCAACAACAACAACAACAACAACAACAAAGACCCAGCCTTTATTTTCTTAGCCTGAAGCATGGTTTGGGGTTTTTTGGGTACGGGGGTATGGTAGTCTGGACCCTGGCCTTGATTATCTGCAGCACACGCACATGCTTAAAGGAAGTCGAACTTTTTGAAAAAGGCTGAAAAGAAATTCTATTACAATGTTGAAATATTGCCAAATCATGGCTTTGAAGCAAATAAATTTCCACGCCACTGCTGAACTTCGGCTCCGTTTGGTATGGGTTGATGGAGAGATGTTAAGATGCATTGGCGGCAGCGGCAGAGCCACGGGAATAGCAACTTCAGCAGCTAAAATGCCTCGCCGTGTATAAATAAGTAACTTGAGCTGAGCAACACGTTGCCTGACAGGGGGCCCCCAAAATGCGGCTTGCCCAGTCCGAGGCATGGGATCGGAACTTGTTTAGATGCTGCTGCTGCAACAGCAGCCGCCGCCGCTGCTCGATCTTGGTGTGGATCTAAGTATCGGACTCTTTCTCGCCATCTCCCTTGCACATTGTCTGCTTTTGACTCCTTTTTTGATTTATATGCGATTTATGCACTTTGCTAGTGGGAGTCATCCACTTGACCGAATTCGCAGCAATATTGAATGTATGTGTGTTTATTCTCAAGTAAGAAAATATAACATTTACATAGACTCGGGAGGCTTTTGGAAAGAATATGAAGGCAGCTGATAGTAATCCGCAGCTTATCACTGGCTAGTGCTGTATCTTATCTGTGTATGTGTGTGTTTGGAGTGTGTGTTTAGATTTTATCTCAGTGTCTATACATTGGCTGGAGCTTTGTTGGCAAAGAACCACATGAGACCCATAAGACAGCTGGGCGGACTATTGTTGTGGGCTCCTTTCTGAATCATGCGACGAGCCTCGTCCAATGGAAGTTCCACAACATCAATGATTTCATCCTCTACCCCACCGCCGACTGTCGCTCGATCGGCCTCGGTGACTTCACAATAGTACATAGCCTGTTTGGCTCCTGACGAGCCCACACCAGATCTATAATAGCAAGTAAAAATGTTAGGCCATCAGTTTTAGCCCACTAGCCTGATGGTTTTTACCTATAGACCATAACTTCTTCAATACGTTCCAATGCTACATCATAGCCACACTCTTCTAGGACTTCCTCTCGTGCTATCTCTTGCCAGCTCTTTGACTTGTCCACAATGCCAGCGCACAGCTCCAAGGTCACACCGAGTGAGGGCGGAAATGCTTTTAGATCGACATTATCAAAGTTCCCTTGCTCGCTCGTAATAATTCCATGATAAACAGCTGGCCGGAATTGACGCACCAGAACCAATTTCTTGGAACTTGTGTTATACAGAATAATTGCTACACTATCGTGAACTTTCAGCAAATCCCAATTCTTCTCCTTTCCATTTTGAACGTAATACATGCGAAATGGCTTCACGTAAGGGGAGTCCGCCGGCAGTGGTCCCAGCCATACTTTTGATATATTCTCCATAATAAGAAAACGGAAAAATAATTACGCTTTTCAGCTGATTCACAAGCGGGAGCGGGCCACCAACAACAGCTGTCAGTGTGTAGTAATTGTAGAACTAAAAAATACCAGATAAAAGACTGTGTGACCAGGTCAGGTTTCAATTTGATATATTTTGACACAAAAATACATGGCCACACTATTTAAATTTTGGCGGGAGGCTAGCAATTAAAATTTGCTAAAAACCATAGAATGCCAACAAAAACACTGGGCGAGCCATTAAAACTGGAGCATGTTTTTACCATTTGCTTTACCTGGTTGATGGATAACTCCACCACTTCAATCAACTCATCATTTATGCCACCACCCTGAGACACTTTCTGCTCATCACATACCTCACAATAGAATAATACCAAACCACCGCTAGAGGTGCCTATGCCAGATCTATATTTGTAGACCAACTGCATGGATGCTGCGTCCACGTTGTAGCCACATTCTTCAAGCACTTCCTCCTGTGCTATTTCCTCGAGACTCTTGTCTTTGTCCACCAAACCTGCGCAAAATTCCAAAGTAACGCCCAGTTCGGGAGGATACTTTTGCAAATCGACTTCCCCCTCAGGAACTTTTAAGTTATTTCCCATCATAACGCCATGATATACAGCTGCTCGAAACTGGCGCACAAAGACCAACTTGTTCCGTGACTTATTGTACAACAAAACCATCACCGCATCCTTGATTTGTACCACATCGCGATGCTTTTCGCGACCGTTTTCTATGTAATTAAAACGACATGGCAATAAATACTTGGATTTTGGAGGCAGCGGTGAAACCCAAATCTTTGTTATATCTCTGATGGCTTTATGGGATTTACACATGCCACGTATACTCGTTAATGCCCTTCTCATGTTTCCCAAATAAAATTTTGAAATACATTTCACCGAATGCTGGGTGACAACCCTAAATCTTCAATTAGTGCAGGAAAATGCCGTATGTAACCAGTGTTGAACAACAAAAGCAGCTCATTTTGACACTTGCGTTAGTCGGTGGGTATATGGTATAAATTTTTCCATTATTTTTAATATTATCTAATAGAGATTCGGTCAATCTATTTTCCAGCTGTAACCACAAACAAATAAACGTTGCGACAAAAGGTACTCCAAGGCAAGGGAAGAAGATGTTGCGTTCCAAACTTACACAGGCAGCATGCGCCGCCGTCCAGCGGACATTCTCCACCAGTCCCAAGGTGCTGGCCACCAAGCAATTAACGGTTCGGGATGCATTAAATAGCGCCCTAGATGATGAATTGGCTCGCGACGAACGCGTATTCATACTTGGTGAAGAAGTGGCTCAATACGATGGTGCATACAAGGTGAGAGAAAAGCAAAAAAAAAATTTAATAGGTAGTCCCGCATTGTTTACGTAATCAGTCCCCCTAAAGTGACAGTTGCCTGATGACAGCTGATGCAGCGGGGTATGAGCATTCCCCATTGCGTGGGCAATGTAACCGCTACTGATAAGGGCAATAATTTAATTTTGATTATGCTTCGCATAGTGTAAGGTGCGTGATTGACTTTGAATTTTGGCTGGGGTCATGCAAAGAGAGAATGTCTGTGAGTGACCGGCGAACTGATAACACTTACGCATATAAATAAAATACATGTATAGATTTTACTTGAATCGTTTTTCTTACCTTTATTTTGCAGGTATCACGTGGACTGTGGAAGAAATATGGAGACAAACGCGTCATTGATACACCAATCACAGAAATGGGTTTCGCTGGTATTGCCGTCGGAGCTGCCATGGCTGGATTGCGTCCCGTTTGCGAATTCATGACCTTCAACTTTGCCATGCAGGCCATCGATCATGTAAGCTATTGTTGCCTACCCCTTCTCCTTCCCATACACTCAGGGCAGTAGCCTAACTACTCATATTATCTCATTGCCAAAACAAAAACGAAAAAACACGCAAATCTCCAATTTATTGTGCCTGCCCCTTTACCTAGCTAGCTGAGATTAGACCAATTCAAGTTCACAGCCATATAATGGGGACACGGAACTCGCGTAATGGGATAATATGGGTGTTTCAGATGGCTCCTGCCCTGCCATAAATTCCAAATGTTACTCAACTAATTAAATCCCACCCATATTGTCCAATTATGCGCAGGCCAAGTACCTAAGAGCACCACGTCCCACCATTGGTGACCAGATGCCTTCACTTAGTAAGATAATTGAAAGTCCGCGCTCTACTTGGCTAAACGAAATCAATGAAATTCTCGATAAGCCGAAATTGGGAGAGATTATTTCACCGCCTTTGGATAAAAGCAAACCCGACAAAATGGAAGCAGCTCGTCTAATTGTCATACGACGTCGCAAGATGAAGAAGCATAAGTTGAAGAAGCTGCGCCGCAAGATGAAATTCGAATGGGCTAAAGTGCGTCAGCGTCGTGAAATGCGCAAAGAGAAAGCTTTCCAGGCCCAGCTAATGTCACAGATCAAGAAAGCCGAGTCCTTCAGTGCCGAGCAGTATGTGGCCGACGTATTAAAGCAGGCTAATGAGAAACCACTTCCACGCTTTTGGAAAGGACGACGATTGCCCGCATTTGTTATTAAACAGAAATTAGGGATTAAGTAAACAGTTGGCCCCAAATAAAAACTCTAAGGTTAACTTAAATTGGTCTATGGCTAGAAAAGGAAGGGGAGCATTGAGGAGGAGGACAAATAGGGGTCTAGATTTAATTTGCATCTATTATATTAAATTTATTTCCATTTAGATCATTAATTCGGCAGCCAAGACCTTCTACATGTCGGCTGGCGCTGTTAATGTACCCATTGTGTTCCGCGGCCCAAATGGAGCTGCCTCTGGTGTGGCTGCACAGCATTCACAATGCTACGCTGCCTGGTACGCACACTGCCCCGGCCTGAAGGTTGTTTCTCCCTACGACTCTGAAGATGCTCGTGGACTGCTTAAGGCTGCCATTCGGGATCCCGATCCAGTTGTCGTACTGGAGAACGAGCTTATGTACGGTGTTGCATTCCCCGTGGACGACAAAGTGGTCGACAAAGACTTTGTTGTGCCCATTGGCAAGGCGAAAATCATGAGGCCCGGCAAGGATATTACCATTGTGGCGCATTCCAAGGCGGTGGAAACCGGTCTGCTTGCTGCCGCCGAGTTGGCCAAGAAAGGTGAGCATAACAAACAACTCGAATTACAAAATAAACTATCAAACTGTATTTCCATCCAGGTATCGAAGCTGAGGTAATCAATCTTCGTTCCATTCGTCCCCTGGATACGGCAACCATCTTTGCCTCTGTCCGCAAGACACATCACCTGATCACCATCGAGAATGGCTGGCCCCAGCATGGTAAGTAGTTCTCGTATTGGTTTGATTAAGAGATTTCATGTGTATTCATTTTGCAGGCGTCGGTGCTGAGATCTGTGCCCGCATTATGGAGGATCAAACATTCTTCGAACTTGATGCCCCAGTCTGGCGTTGCTGCGGTGTTGATGTACCCATGCCCTATGCCAAAACACTCGAGTTGAATGCTCTACCCCGTGTTCATGATGTTACAGAGGCTGCACTTAAAGTGCTCGGTGGCAAGGCTGGAAAAGCTGTTGCGGCCGCCAAGTAGATGCAATGTTTATTATTAAAATTAACTTTATGGACAGCTAGTCTTGGTCCCATATCCCTGCCTCCGAAATTAAGCGCACTACAGTGAAAAAATCGAAATTGTAATATGATTTGTTGGAAACTAGGCTGCTTTAATGCTGCCCCTGGTCTAAAGACACTCTAGTTAATTAATATATTGGGTTAACGAAATCTCTATTGAAAATAAAACGACATTAGTAACATGAAAAATGAATTCAGTCAAATTAAGTTTTCTTGTTTTAATTGATTTTAGTTGAATTCTTAATTCTCTTATTTGAATAATACAATTAAATCCAATCTATACACTTGGTAAATCCATTTGTATGTATGTATATACATAATGCGTCTTAAAATATATTCGTTTGGTTATTTTTTATATTTACAATAAATATATACGGCACTTTGAGTTTTTTTTAATTATTCGAAATTACCCGGGAGAAATTCCGTGACATGGAAACTGCAGCCCTGTAAAAATAGAGAGTTTAACAACACTGAAGCCAAACGCATTTCACAACACTGTCGACATTTACGCAGAAAATAGAAACTGGCAAAATAACAACAAATTAATTAATGCAAATGCAATGTTTTGCTTGTAATGGCAAATACCTCCAGCTCCGATGAAAGTGAAAGCTCCAAGGCACCAGAGAATTTTCAAATCTCCAGCACCTCAACCAATGGCGATGATGACGATGACGATGTATCTACAAAAAATAAGAATGCGAATTTCAACGTAAAGACAAAGGCGACGGGGATAACAACAACAGCAGCAGCATCAGCTGCAGCAGCAACAACAACAACAGCCACAACTACCAGATGTCCATTATGCTGCAAGCATCAGCGTCGCTATCATTGTAGAAATTGTGTTAAAAATGGTAACATTACACATAGTACTTGCGATAAAGTCGAAAGGTAAATCCATATGATGATGATGATGATGCATTAGTCATATGTATATATTTTGCTTATTTTTTTATAGCTTGTCCGAGAAGCAGCAAAAATATATAACTATACAGGCTGGACTAAAGGCTGTCAGTAGCAAATATGAGCGCCTTATCCAGCAACATAAATCGAATGAAAATCGCATTATGGCCATCAAGGCTAAGCGTAAGCAGCTGGAGCTACTCCAACAGCTGATTGCAAACAAAGGTAAACGTTTGGTGGCTTTAGGCGAACAGCGGGATGAACTACGTCGAGCCAATGCTGAGAAGCGTAAAAATCTGCCCAAATATCCGAATAAGGTGAAGCATCTGGAGGACTATGTACTCGATCGGATAGAGAAAATCGAACAGCTGAGGGAGACGCATCTGGGTCTCATCGACAATATCAAGCAGGCGTCACGTCGAGACATTCAGCAATTGGTTACGTATATTTTCCCCATAACGGAGGTGGTGCTTCGTGATGAACAGCATCGCAAGATGAGCAACGAACGCAGCGAGGAGGCTGAGACAATTGCCGCTCTGGCCGAAGCTAAAAACACATCCTACATACGGGGCAAATGGGTGTTCCATGGCAGCGGCATTAGCGAAGTGCAATATCGTATTGTGGGTCCATCATTACCCGCAAACGGGGACTATACGGCTTACCTAGACTGGTTGGCGGACAATAAAGATGATGTGCCCAAGACAACAGCCAATGAGATTACACCAAGTCGTTTTGAGGCATATCGGATTGTGGGCGCCCTCACATATACAGCCCAATTGACGCAAATTCTTAGCTTCTACTTAAACGTACGGTTACCGCAAAAGATTGCCTACGGTGACTTTTGTCGCAAACTTCTCAATGAAGAGCAGTTCCTGCGAAAAGTATCACGCGTCAATAACAATATTATGTATCTGGCCTACACCCAGCAAGTGAAACTGCGTGATCTGAATGAGCAACACACGTTGGAGAACATACTGGCCATACTTGATCTCGAGCGCAGTGATTTGGGTCGATATGGCCATTTAGATGTAAATAATGCGCCCCTAATGAGATCTGTGGACTCTCTTCTAATTGGCATAGAAACGGCTACGGAATCGGAATCTGAAGGTAGGAGTATACTATAATTTTGAGATAATTATAACTATAAATACATTTTCCTATACAGATGAGAACTCCTTGCGCCTGGACTGGGAGGCAGTTCCCAGCTTGACACCGCAGCCCGAGTTAGCTGAGCCAAATCTAATGCCTGCTGTGGCCCAGCAATCAACTATTGCCATGGTTCGCATGGCAGCTACATCCGTATTGCGTTGGATCAAGTGAATTAATCAATCATTTTCTCATCCACCCACCCAACATCCCCCCAAAACAAAAACAGAAAAAAAAACCCCTGAAATATCTGGAGCACGTATGTTATCATTTTACAAATTAGGCTAAGTTCATCATTGTATGACATCGTGAACCGAGTTCCTGGGGAACGACGGCGGATAAGCCTTTTCATTTGATATCGCCGATGAGTATATATACTTATATATATATATATCTATCTAACTATATCTATGTGTATATGAGGGTCTCTTCTTAAGCAAAACATAATTAACTAAATTGACGTTTCCACTAAAAAAACAAACAATAATGCGCTGTTTTATTTCTGTTTTTGTGAAAAACGTTTCCCAAATGAATTCTATATAGGTCTGATATGCACTGAAGTTTTGAATTAATGGTTTATCTTCCATTTTCATTCGATTTCGCCATATAGCGTCCAGCTAAAAATATAGCTTAGATTACTTGTTCAGTCAATTATCGACCCACGTACATATATAAATGAATAATGTACCTAAATCTGCTGATTTAGTTTTCACTGAAACCAAAAGTACGCTGCTTATTTTTTTTTCCACAATGAATTTTTACAAAAATTGTTCATATTATTTTTAATTTTATTACATAACTTATGATTTCTTCTTTTATTTAATAAACAATGGTTCGCTAAAAATAACTAGATAAACTTGTTTTGCTTAATTTCTTGATAAGTATGCAAGTCTAAATGGACCAATTAAAATACAATACGAAAACAATAATTAAATTTCTTTGCGACTCGAATAAAGAAATAAATTTTGCAAATGACTAAAGCGCTTACGAAACCTTTATACATATCTACCTATATAAATATATATGTAAATATCAACTAATTTTGGAGATATTTAAACTTAGAATCGCTTATTCGGGGAGCAGTAGAAAATAGAGGCGGGGAAAATGAAAAACTAAACAAATTTTGTGGGCAGTTGTAATTGTTGTTGCTGCTGCTGCTGCTGCTGGTGCGGATGTTGTCCATTGCTAGACGACACTACTTCTATGGCTGAAGGCGGCGGAGGTGGAGAAGGCTTTAAAAATACTTGGGGCAGTGTTGTGGCGGTTAGTGTCCCAACCTGGCCGGTGGCAGTGGTTAAACCCCCGCCAGCATTCACAGTAGAGCCATTTATCAGGTTCAGAGTCTTATGCTGGTGCGGATCATAGTGGTTGGTGGGCACACTCATGGAGGAGAGCACGAGGGCAGCTGCAACAGCCTGCTCGTGATTGTAGAATGCCGACACTGGCGTCTGCGTTTGCGTAGGCGTCTGTGCGGCATTTGTTGAATGTCATTGGGGCGTCGATGGCGTTCCAGCGCCAGTTGCTGCTGTTCCCGCTCCGGCGCTCTTCAGACTGCTAGGCGAGACGACGGTGGTGAATTGTGGTGAACATTTCATTTGTTTCTCTAAAGTCTTTAAATCGTTCATGGCCTTTATTATATGCGGATTGGTGAGATCGAACGCATGTTGGCCCAATGCGCCAGCCGCAACACCCGCTGCGCTCATGGGCAAACCCAGTTTGGCATTGTTATTGTTATTATAAACATACATGTTGTCCATTTTAAAGCCAAGTGACCCCACACTTAGGTTTGCTCCATTTGCTGAAGATGGTTTTACTTTTGTTTTGTGTGCGACTTTATTTTTCACCCCAGGTTTTGTAGCTGGATAGCAGCCCACAAACTCAACACCATCTGATTCCCCGCTACTCTCCCAGCGGGCCTCTTGCGCAGGTGAAATCGTAATGGAGTTGTTGGGTTTCGTGTTGGAGACATTAGTGGCGACCAGCTGCTTTGATGTCTGCAAAATATCACTGGGACTTCTGTAATCATCCAGATTAATGATATGAGGTGTAGGCCGTGCTGTACTGACACTCATATTGGAATGTTGATTGCCGACTTTGATTGTCGTGGCATTGGCGGATGTGGAGGCTAAACTGGCAGTGGCTGTAACAGAAGGAGATACCGGAATGGACTTAGATCCCGAAACAGATGAGGCAGCTGCCAAAGCTGAGGCTGTCATTATGTTAAATATGCTATGATCGGTTTTCTTAGTGATGGAGGCCAAATCAATGACGCCAGCTAGGGCAGCTGCTTGAGCGGAGGTACTAGGCATATTTAAAAGTGTTTCGAGGGGATTGGGTAGGATATGCTGCGGCTGCTGCGTTTCCTGCGGTGTCTGCTTGGCCGCCGCTGCTGCTGCCGTCTTTTTCACTTTGGGCGGTTTGACATTCGGTTTCGTTGACGGCGGCTCTTTGAGCTTTCGTTTTAGACTATTCGATGAGGCACTTGTTGCTGAATCTGTATCAGAATTGGCACGTGATCGACTCTCCTCGATTATAGGTTTCAGATAATTGGAGGCATGGCTTGATAACGATTCAGCATTGGAAATAGGAGCAGCAAGCCCTTTTGCCTTTGGTTTATCTTTTGTTTTTTTACTAGTATTTTTATACCGATCGATTTCACGTTGCAAATCGTCATAGTGCATCCAGCCCTTTGGCCAAAGTTCCACCACTTTCTTCTTCAGATAACCATTAATGAATTCCTCCAATGAGTCTTTGCGCTTGCCGAGCACAGCGTACGATGTCCATCGTGCCTGATATACATCATACAAAAGTTGCCTCAATTCACTATTCCATTGGAATTTCTTTCGCGGCATCTTGGGAGGATGTTCCGAGTTGATATCCACCGCCCTAATTAAATAGAAGTTAAGATAAATTAAACTATTTTGAATTTCAATTCGATAAACTTACGCCTGGATACTGCACTGATGTAGTTCTATTTCATAGTTTGCTATTGCCCTTGGCATAATCTCGGTAATCGCCTTGCGCAGCTTATCCAGAGCATTTGTCGACTTGTTTCTCTCCTCCTTGGATATCATGGCCTTGGCCTTGCGTAGGATAAAGTATTTCGGCAATTGTAATTGATATTCCAAGTGTGCATAGACCATATTACGTGCATTACGATCCGTACAGAGTAGTGACTCGTATAACCTAAACAAGAAAATGAATTATAGATTTATTTCGTTTTCAGATTAAATGTTGAACTCACTTCAGGAGGAGTGCTGTTAGCTTATCATCGAAAAAGAACTTTTTGCCACACATATCGCGACTTCTAACCGCATCCTTAAAGCTCTGGATGATTGATAGGGTCTCGTTATCTAGTGATGTGGGTAACGCAGTGTCTCCTGTTCGTAGATCTGAAAACGAAATGCAAATTGCATCGAATTAATCTTAATGAGATACATTTTTTTTTGCACTTACTGTCCACTCCGTTGTTTCCTTTGGGCTGCTTTTCGTTTTTGCCTTGCTCCGTAGCCGAATCTGTGCCACCATTTTCACTACTGGACTCGACATCCGTGGAATTGCATTTAAGTTCGCCATTATGCGTTCCCTTATTGGACGTTCCACCTTGGGATTTGAGAAAGCTATCCCTTTTTGCTTTAAGCATATCCTTGACGGTGGTTGTCTTAACGACCTTCTTCAGGGCCTGAGCCTGACGCTCATCTGTATCCGAATTTTCTTTAGCACTGGGACGAGGAGAGTTCGATGACGATGAGGTGCCATCTAACTTTTTAACGGTCTTTTTCTTGTCTATGCTGGGATTAATGGCAATCTTAGCCTTTTCATTTGAAGCACTGGATTTTTGCCTCTTTTCTAATTTGTCTTTGTACTTTTTCTTGGCTTTGGCTGCGGCTACTGACCCAGTATCTTCATCCTCAAGGCTTTCGCTATCGCTGCCATCTTCCTCTTCTTCTTCGTCATCGTCCTCCTCATCATCGTCATCGTCCTCGTCGTCATCATCATTGTCCTCGCCATCGCTGGACGAAGAAGAAGATGAATCAGAACTAGATGATATAATACGTTTGCGGGATCTCTCTGGCATTTTAATGATTTCATCGGTGCGGGTGGTATATGATTTCTTGATTAGATTCTTAAACTCTAAGGCTCCACAGTTGATATAGAAGCCGCCTTTAATAGTCTCAACCTCTTCGGGTATAACTTCGTCGTACTATAAAAATAAGAAATAAATATTTATTAACTGAAAATTATAAAATTATTCATTCATACCGCTTCCGTATTGTCTATGAAAGAGTCAGATTCATCATAGCCCATGCCAATGTCGCAAAAGTCATCCTTTTTGCTACGCCCTCTGCCCTTGACATAAGCATTGCCATATTTGGCTTCCAACTCCTTGGCAATTCGCGCAACATCATCATCGTTATCTCCAAATGGATCACTTCCCGGTCCACCGCTGGTTTTGCCCTTCAATTTCTTGGCCCTTTTCTAAAACGATTTTACAATGAATTTTTTTAGAATTATACTGTTGAGTAAAGAACACACACACTCACCTTTTCCACATGCAGGAGCTTTGTATAATTAAATTCTGGATATTTGTTGGAATCTGTTTCGAATAGTTCCAATTTCAAGCGTATACTCTTATTGGTGGTCTTTGAAGATTTGGCTGATGGAACCTCCGGTTCAAGAAAATCACCGCCACCAAATCTGGAGGGAAAGGCTGCCGCTGCTGCAGCCGCTGTCTCCGTTTGGCTTATAGTGGTTAGACTGACACGCTTTGGTTCGCCACTTCCACTCGATGTTTTCGACATTTTTTGTTGTTTACCAAAAGAACCGAATAAACCTTCCCGCCCTTTTGATAAAAAAAAAAAAAAAAATAACAGAGAGAGCGCACCGCGTGTTGCGGTTATTGCTTCTTCTTCCCTTTCAGCCAAACCCCTCCCCCCGACCGCTTGCTACAGGGTACTGGGATGGATGTCACTTTCTGCACGTACACACACGAACACTAATAGCGAGTCATGGCCTCAGCCTCTCCCTCCTTTAAGCCTTTTCAGTCAAATTTTGACACTTTAATTTCAAATAGAAGTAAAATAACGAAAAAAAACACACATAAATAAACACAAAGAAGTTCGATTTGTTGGAGCGTCGCCTGCACTCCAGTTTTGACCACACACTAATCTACCCTCTTCTTCTTGGGAGGTGTAATAACAGTAAATGAAAAAAAAAACGCTTTCGTTTCTGTTTCAATTCGTTTTGTCTTGCAGGCGCCGGCACAAAAACAATGCAATTTTCGAATTTCCAAGTTAAATTGACTTCTAATACCAATGTACCTACTAACAGTTCTTAATTGAGATCACATTCGAAAGTCGAGGTGGAGGCGCTTTTTGCACATTTGCGAATTCTTGCCTTCTAATTTGCTTTCTTTTAATCAACAAAATTCCGTGCACAACGCTACATGGTTCATGGTACCCGCGACCCCCTCGCGATTTAAACGTTTTTCAGCACTGGCTAAAAAAACATTTGCAATATAGCCATCTCTCTTGCACGGACATCGATAGTGATCTAAACATAAACAAGTTTATATTTTTAATTCGATCAGTCATAATCATTACATGAAGCTAAAGAAAAATGCATTTAATAATTCCAATTTATTATATAGTATAGTAAATATTTTAACAAGACGGTAAACAGCTGATTTTGCAAACAAAACAAACGATAAGTGTAGAGATGGGCACGTGAGAAACAATTGGAGAGAAGCCAATAAAATATTGACACTGCCTTACAATTATGCTTAAAGTTTTCGATAGAAACTATTGAACTAAATTAACACGCATTTGCTTAGTGCGAGCAACATTTAGTCTTTTCCTTTAATAAAATAGAAAAATCACGATAACATGACAGACACCCACCTCTAAGCTCGGTAGATTTTGTTACTGTTCAATACTAAGCAGCAACAGCTGATCAAATGTTGTTAAACAGTGGGGGCTCTGTCCGTCAGTTCTTGTTGGGGTTTCCGTATTGTGATACTCTCTCAGTATTATTGCGCGAGTGGAGCTAGTTGCTTCACGTAACTCACCATGTAAGTGTTTGTTAATTATAAATAATTAAAGTGCTCTTTCGTCTTGTTTGTTGTTGGTTGGTTGGTTGGGACCCTTAACAAATCAGTGCGAGCCTGCTGCACCATAAAAACAATGTTGCATGCTAAGGGAAATTTCAAGTGAAAATGCAAGCTGTTATTACCAACAATTGTGCTAGGTGTTTTTATACTGTTTTGGTTATCAATAATATAAATGTGGGCCATCTTTGGCCACTTTTTTGTTGTTCATTCGATAGGAATGTGTTTCTATATGTATGTATGTATGTATTGTGAATTTATGTTGCCCCCTTTACCACCCTATGCTTGCAGTAACTTCGTGAAAAAAGAGCAACGTACGCGAACGACTTAAAGCTTAGTCCAAACAAAGACTAAGTTTGACCTGAACGAAACTTGAAAGGACACAGCATAACATAAAGGGGATTCAACAAAGGAGCAATTCTGCTCCCGCTTTCCCTTCCACTTAGCCACCCACACACATACACATACACATGGGAGGGAACCAAAACGAGACAATAAAGAGGAGCTTTGTCTAGTGGTTTTTCTTTTTTTTTTTTTTGTGTTGTTCTTCCATTTCTCTCATTTACATTGAAACCTTGAACGCGATCGTGACAGACAACGCAGTGAGTAATATTAATATCTTTTCCATTAGTAATTAATGTTTCTTGTGCCACTTGTTAAAACAAACGCAAACTACAAGGCAATTAGTTAGTTACTCCTGTTTCTGCGATAAGAGATAAAAGCAATGCATATGATATATGTACATATATACATACATAGATATACAGCATGACTATTTTATAAGTCATTGCTCATGAAAATTAGATCATAATAACTTTAAATCCCTAACAAACAAAAAAAAAATAATTAAATCCCCAAATTGTAGACAATGTGGTTAAACCGAAGTCTCTATACCCTTTAAAAAGTATATTTATATACATAAAGTGTCAAATTCAACCAACATGAACTGTATATACATATAGTCATCTGATCCCGTTATCTTATCTCACCCATGAAAAACAAATAATACCTTTTGTAAATACAAACGTACCCGTTTTGCTGTTAGAGTATTTCTACAATAGCGGTAAATAACCTTGACTGTGTCGCCACACTTGCCTTGCAGTCCAAATTTGTTCAACAAAAAAAAAAGCAATTTTTTTTTTACTGGAAAAACTTTCAATGAAAATGCCGACGATTAAGGCGGCAACGGGTTTTCCATTTGGACAGAAGCCACCAAAAACTAAGCTAAATAAATAAACAATTCAACAAACAAACAAAAAAAGAAAAGCAACCGCAACAAGTTGAGCGCATAAAATTAATTTACTTTTTAATGCGTCATTATTGCCAATTTACGCAATGCTTTGTAAGGGTGGAAGGGGGTGGCGATGTTCGGTGAAGGAGGTGGAGGAGGAGGCTACAGAAGTCACTGCCGGCATTGATTGTTCTGCCCTGCTCTTGGTCGTATCTCTCTCATTCTCTCTGTCTGTGGGTTCATTCCCGTTCATTATCAAGAATAATATCGGCATCATTTCACATCAAACAAGCAAAGTGCAAAATTTTTTTTATTAAAATACTTGATAACGCGCCCACTCAGTGATAACCTAGTCAAAAAATGTTGGAGAATAACGAATTGATGCAATTTTTGACTCTTAGAGGTTTCCATAAAACTCTAGAAATCCTAGAAGTTAGATTTTGGCATTCAGATAGTAAGAAAATATATAAAGTATATATAATTAATGTACAATCCTAACATTGAGACTCTTGAAGCCTGCAAATATCCCTCTGAATGAGATGATTACAATTCTGTATAATTATTCTTAATGAAATTTAATCAAAAGACTTCTTGAATAACAATATGTACTGAAAATTTAATCAATAACCCCAACGCGAATAATTATAATCCTAATGCATATGCCTATCATAAAAATAGAATGATCCGATATAAGAATTACATATACATATGTATATATTTTAAGATAATATTGATCCGTAGACATACATATATACTTATAAATTGTATACTTGAATGATTAAACTAAATGATTCAATCTAAATGGTATCAGTAATATACATTTCTTAGAATTTAAACTAATTCATCACAAAATATTCCTCAGCAAATGAATATTAATCTGAAGAATGATTTTAAAAATGAAATATAAAACACGAAACTATTTTCATTAAACAGCACATAGTTTGTATTTGATAGTTAGTAATGACATTGCCCCACCAAATGAAAATGAAAGGGATATAGACAAAGCTAGAGAAAAAGTTTCTCCAAACTGGTTAACAGTATATTTACCTGCAACAGGTTATTTTAAGCTTTCAAATTGCAGTCAACAAAAAAAAAAAGAAGTGAGTGCAACTTCCTGCCAAGATAAAGTTAAGACTTCTGTAAAATAAATATAAGAGCAATTATACAACAGTCTTGATAAATAAAGTTAAAGTTTTTTATGTATGTCTGATACATATCTCGATTTAATCCAATTTCTCAAATTTGTTTGCCTAGGCCAAGGCTTCTAACACGAGCCAGTAACAAATATTCCCAAAAAATTGTTACCAATAAATGATTTCTAGTTTTTTGTTTGCTCTACATCATGATTTATCAGATGGAACATGTCATTTCATATTGAGAAAAAAATACATGACGCATAGATATATTTTGAAATTCCCATTGACTATAGAAAACATACATATTTGTACATACTTGAAACCATTAATTGATATTGATATTTGAAAATTGATTATGAACTTTTAATTCTGTTTGCAGGCCGCGTGAGCAGAACACCACCAACAATATGACTGAGAGCGACGAACTGATGAATAAATATGGCGAACCATTACGCTATGATAGGAATTTCAAGGGACCACGACAAAAGGATCGCAGCTGCACGGATGTACCCTGTCTGCTTTTGTTTATCCTCTTCCTTGCCGGTTGGGGTTTCATTGCTCATTATGCGATCAAGAATGGTGATCTAAATAAACTGATGGTGCCAACGGATTCGTTGAATCGCAAATGCGGCATTGATTCGTCCGTCCTGAACAAGAAGTACTTATTCTTTTTTAATCTCTCACAATGCATTGATCCATTAGTGCCACTAACAGGCTGCCAGACACCTCAGGTAATTACTTTTACTAGCTTTGACTGAAATAAAAATTCATGGCCTGCTCCTTTTGGGTTTTGTAGGTATGCGTGGAGTCCTGCCCCAAAGAATCGTTCATTTGGGACACAATGAAAGATAGACCCTTTGATGAGCTAAAAAGTAAACTTATATGTATTACCGAGGAGACATACTCGACAATTCACACAAAGAATGACATCGAAAGAGCAATTGAGAATCAATTATGCGCCAGATGGTATATCAAGAGTGCTCCGTTCCTAAATCGATGCATGTTCGAGTTCTCCGAGAAGATGTGTGAGTTTATTCCCTCTTTCTTACTGAGAGGTGGACGTTCGCGTCGCGATCTGCTCCAATTGGCTGGCAATGCAAGCTCCGAGCCCGAGATACAAGCTCAAGCTTTGGTTTTGAACATGCCGCAATATCTGGTGGCGCCCCCGACGCCAGATAGCAAGCAACACGCCGAGATTGTAGAGGAGCCGATAGTCCAATGTCGTCGTAGACTAAATGAGGCCGTTATCAAAGAGAAGATGATGCAAACGGATACGAGATTAGCCAAATTGGTGGGCAACATGGTGGCTCACTTTTACAATGGCACACACGATGCCCAGCGTTTGGGTGAAGAAATTGTTGAGGATTTGGTTAATTCGTGGTCTGTTATTTTGGTTGCCTTGCTTTGCACTCTGATTGCATCGCTGGTGTTTATTGCTCTAATGCGTTGGCTTTCCGCTCCCATACTCTGGTTTTCGATAATTGGCGTGCTCGTTGGCTTGCTGGTGGGAATCTATTACACCATTCGGCAATATACCCACTGGAAGAAGACCCCGACAGTCCCCAATCATGGTCTTAATCTCCAATCGACGGTGACGAATGTTCTGCAGGATCAGAGCACATGGCTATATCTGTCTATATTCCTTGGCGCTTGCTTTATAATCATTTTATTGCTGGTCGTGGTGCTACGCAAACGGATACGTATTGCCATAGCTTTAACCAAGGAGGGCAGCAAGGCTGTTAGTACGGTAATCAGCACAGTGTTCTTCCCGATCTTTTCTTGGATCCTCTTTATTGTGGCCATAACATTTGCCATTGGAGTGGGTCTATATTTGGGTTCCATCGGTCAATCATCGTACCGCATGGTCCAACGTCTAACAGCAAATGGAGAGCCAACCAAGGAACAGTGCAGATGTGATGGACTTGCCATTAATTATACAATTGGAAGTGCTTGCGATCCGCAGATATTTCAGCAAAACTGCTACAATCCGCAGGCCTCGACAAGTGGCTTCTTCCAACAGACGCAACGAGTGCCCTGCGCCAATACCACATGCAGTTTTGAAAAGATAGAGAATCCCCGATTGGTCCAATGGTTTATTGTCTACAATGTGTTTGGTTTCCTATGGCTGAGTTTCTTCATATCGGCCTTTAGTGACATGGTTTTGGCTGCCACATTTGCTCGCTGGTATTGGACATTTAAGAAGCGTGATGTTCCCTACTTTACGCTAACGGGAGCCTTCTTCCAGACAGCCTTCTATCATCTTGGTACCGTGGCCTTTGGATCCCTCATTTTGGCCATTTGCCGCATGATACGCTTGATCCTGGAGTATATCGATAATAAGCTAAAGAAGTATGATAATTCGGTAACGCGAGCCATACTCTGTTGTATGCGTTGCTTCTTTTGGCTGCTGGAGACATTTTTAAAGTTCCTCAATCGAAATGCCTATATAATGTGCGCTATACATGGCAAAAACTTTTGCTCTAGTGCCAAGGATTCATTTAACTTGATTATGCGTAACTTTTTGCGTGTTGTCACATTGGACAAGGTTACAGATTTTCTGTTCTTCCTATCAAAAATGCTACTCACAGCCGGCTCTGGTGTCGCCACATATTACTTTTTGGCCAACAATCCGGCCATAGTACAATTGCATTACAAGGAAGTGCCCACTGCTGTTGTGGTCATTGCAGCTTTTCTCATTAGCAGCGTCTTCTTTGGCGTCTACTCAATGGCCGTGGATACATTGTTCTTGTGCTTCCTAGAGGATTGTGAGCGAAATGATGGTACACCCGAGAAGCCATACTTTATGTCCAAGCAACTAATGAAGATACTGGGAAAGAAAAATAAATTGCCACCGCGTCAGCGTCGCAAGTAGACAAAGATCAGATTAATATATAAAAGGACAGTGCAAATTGTAAATTAATTGTAAACAGAACGAGCTCAAGACATAGGATACACACATAATACCCATTTTGATATACATATACCCATATCTATATATATATATATTTATTATAATCCCCAGCGCAATTGTTTCGGGTTGTGAGCAGATTAGGATTGCTCATTATTATATTGCAAAATAAGCATTACATAAAATGTATGCAACTAAAATCCTAGAATTGCCAATACTCTAATGATCTTTAATTATTAACTTAAATGAATTACTTTTGTATATAATACACAATATTTATACGAATGCGAACGAATGAATAAATTAGATTAAGGCGCAAAATACATCAGAAACAAAAAACAAAACAATTCTAAACAATAGTGATGAAAAAGACCATAAGCAATAAATACATACATCCATAGATATGGCATGCTATTAACATATCTAACAAACACATATATAGATATACTATATATCGCATCGGATTTCAATAATTGAATCCAGCTCAAATAACGCACGACATCTCACTTTTCGGTTGTATTTTTTTTTCTTCTATTTTGTTTATCATATTGTACAATAAAATTGAATTTAACATTACATCAATTTGATTTATTCAATGCTCAACTCATTTTTGATCAAGGCTGATTTTGCTAGCTGGAAAATGGAAAGGATGCAGTTCCAAAATATATAAATAAAGTAGTTCAGTTATATGAATTTCATGATTTTTTTTTAAAATATATTAATGTGTAACAGAAAAATAAAAAACTAAAAAAGAAAAACAAAATTCTAAACATTGACTTTTTTAAAAATCTTTCGAATTTGAAGATTGATCTAAGGATATGTATATTAACTTCAGTTTAGTTTAATTCAATTAAACATTTCTTTTTTAATTTTTACAGTTTTAAGAGTATTTTATCGTTTTTACTTTCTGTTTGAAGAAAATTCTAGAGCTTAGTTTAGTTTAATTTAATTAAACCTATTATAAATATATTCTTTTTGATTTTTACAGTTTTAGTTATATTATTCGAAGTGTCTACATGGAAATATCCTTGAGTACACTATCGCTAATGTTTTGCAGCTCAAAATCCTGTTGATTGGAACTCAAGTTTAAAGGACTATTTAATTTCTCATCCATTTCCAGAGGCTCTGAATTCTGCAAAACAAACATAGTTATTGGATTAAGATAATAAGATATTTTTATGCGACTTACAGTAATTGTAAAATCGTTCAATTGAAGACGAGGCGGTAATGGCACTAAAGGATCCAGTCTACCCGATGGCGAAGTGCTGAGATTTTGCACATTAAGCGATGCATCGAGCACCTTCATCATGGCAGCACTCTTCTTGGCCATCAGCGAACTATTGGTATCTCCTGTGGGTTCAGTAATTGTTCGCTCATGTGAACCGAGCAGAGAACTAGATGATACCGGCGTGGTCTCTTCAAATCCAAAGGAAGCTTGCAACTCTTTCCATTTACTGCCCAACGAAGAGAGATTGGACTTTGGCTGCATTGTTTGGTTGGGATTCGTATGGGATTGGGATGTCTTCTTATTGATGGTTCTTAGCAGCTGCATTGGATCAAGTATCTTGGAACGATTTGTTGCCGAGCTTTGATCTAAGGTATGATCCATATTGACTCCTTTTCGCGCCGATCGAGGTGGAGCTGGGACTACTAAGGTTTTACTTAGGGCTTCAAATTGTAGATTTGCATCAACGATGTCGTCTTGGAGAGGCAACCGTACTTGAGGATTCCGCGAACCATTTGGCGGCAATTCCAATTTGATCGGTGGCGTGGAAACATATTTCAGCATAAAAGGATGCTCAGCAGCCAAATTATTTATGCGAGGCGTAGCAGGGACTTCCAAGGTCTGATCCGATGGCAAATTTTTGTTGTTGTGCAGCTCCTTACCGCGAATATTCACGCTCTTTTGTATCTCTGTAGCTTGATTCTGCATTTGCGTTAGATCAAGTTGGAGTTCGGCCAATTGTTTCGTAACATACTCATTGGACTCGTTGTAATGATCGTTGGCATCTAATTGCTCTGCAATTGTTTCGCTAATTTTATTGAAAGAACTTAACAACGCATTGATCTTAGAGCCTTCAGACTCGGTTTGATGACTATGGCCAAGTACTTTTAGCGCTTGGTTTACAGACTCTTTGGCCTGACTATTTTCCAATTGTTTAGCTTGAAACTGTTCCATGTCCTCCTTAAGGCCACAAAGTGGAGCCTCAAGAGCTGCCAATCTGGCAGCTGGCTCGGTAACTCTTTCTTTAATTAGTTGCATGTTACTGGCTTCAAAGTTCTGGATGAAACTCTCATCCATCATTACAGACACTGGCACACCGGTTTTATTTGACATCTGCGATATCATACCCTTCATTTTCTGAATTTTTTCCTTCAAAAGAGCCGAGTTTTCGGTAATGTCCTCCACATATGACGAAGCTGCTTCTTTTAATAACTTGTTTCTCTTTTGCATGGTCTTTAGTGGCATCTTTCGTAGAACATCGAAATCTTTACCTAAACTTTGACGCAATGACTTTTCTTGGGTCTTGCACATTTCCCGAATGACAAATCCAATAAATTCAGATAGAAAATTAATGAACTTTAATCCGCCTGGCATCACCACCAAGTAAGACTTGATGTCACCGAATTTCAATTGATGTTTTTCGTTCAAATCCTTGAGATATTCCACTGTAGCCGAACGGAAGGTTGCCTCTTCTTTTTTACTTGTAATTGGCCAGTAGAAGCGCTTTTTAAACTCTACGGAATCATGCAAGCGGAATAGATAAGCCATTACCTGCAGGAAGGCTGGCTGATTTGGCTTGATGAACATATCTTTGGACACCAATGGCTTCAATTCATCATTCATTGGATAGAGCATTCCAAGGCCTTGAAGTTTTACATAAAGTTTCTCACTCTGTTCCTTCTCTTCGGCCTTTCGTGGGGCAATTATGGTGCGGTCCATTATTAATTATTTAAATCTGCCCTTTTTTCTTGTTGCTGGAATTTACCGCTTCTTTTAAAAGTTGTGTTGCTTTATATATGACAATGCCAATTTATAAATATTACTGTTTTACAACACTAAAATACCAGGGATGAACTCACTTTTATGGAAACTGTGACATTTTCGTATCCCGCACATAATTAATTAAATTACTGATATTAATACGTTTGTTGTATTAGCTATTTTATTTATGCTTAAGGACTTCAACGTTTTTTAAACTAAATAGAAATAGATAATAAATGTCTAATGTTGTAACAGTGATCACTATTGAGACACAAAGAAATCACGGTACAACACTGGAATTTCTTGTTTTACAGCACTAAATTTTCCTTGACTGAGTAGTCTCAATTCAGCTGAGCTGCAAATTTATAAAGAAGATTGGATTTAATTTAATTGGTAATTAAGTGTTTCTTATGCTAAATAATCTAGAGTCTGTAATCAGTGTAACAAACAAAGGAAACCGAAGAAATAATTTGCTGATGGAAGTGTGATTGCATAGTAGTCATTGTGATATACATTTATACATATGTGGGTGATAGGTCACAGACTGAACAACGCAGCACTTTCATTTTATGCGGAAAAATCAATAAGTGCCTCTCAGTATCTGAAATCTGAATTTATGTGTATGTGTCGCATTTAGTATAAATACTATGCAGATTACGGAAACAAAATAAAGTGGGCGAGAGAGTGTAATTGATAAAGAGCCACAAATGGCGTTATATGAATCATAGCAATATATGTTCAACTCCCCCAGTTTCACTTTTAATTTTCAGTGATTTGGTATTGTTAAAAGAGAAGAGGACATGGGATCGTTATTCCGCAGCGAGGAGATGGCCTTGTGCCAGCTCTTCCTACAGAGCGAGGCGGCCTATGCTTGTGTCTCTGAGCTAGGCGAGTTGGGTTTAGTGCAGTTCCGCGATGTAAGTACATTGAAGATTCGTAATGGAAATTACCCATGAAATTGAACAAACATCTTACCTCCCCTCTCTCTTTCTTCCACACTCTCTCTTTTCTAGCTAAATCCCGATGTGAATGCCTTTCAGCGTAAATTTGTGAATGAAGTGCGACGTTGCGATGAGATGGAACGCAAATTGCGTTATTTGGAGAAGGAGATCAAAAAGGATGGCATACCCATGCTGGATACTGGCGAAAGTCCTGAAGCCCCGCAGCCACGTGAAATGATCGATTTGGAAGTATGTTTTGTTTCTTTCTTCTTTTTGCTTTACCATAACCAGTTTGGATTATCATTTTTATGACTTCCCTTCTTTTTGTAGGCCACGTTTGAGAAACTCGAGAACGAGCTGAGGGAAGTTAATCAGAATGCTGAAGCCCTGAAACGTAACTTTCTGGAGTTGACCGAACTGAAGCATATTTTGCGGAAGACGCAAGTTTTCTTTGATGAGGTAAAGTCGTCAGGTTATAATAGTTTGCATATAGCCAAAATTTGGCACCCAATCCCTCCTTCTTTAAACACACTTTCCCCTCGCAAACTATATACATTTTTGCAATTTCCAATTAACATATGGCAAAAGGAACACAACAATTCTAACAAAAACTTTAAATCTAAACAAAATATGATGGTTTTGGCTTTAATTTAATTTTTTTTTTTTTTAATTAATAAATATGACCAACAACAAGAAATTAATGATGAGTCTTACACGAATATCCCCTCGTCCTCCATTTCAATGGCAAACTTTATGTGCATTTAATCTAAATTTGTTTTTTCCCAATTTGCCTAATTTCCTAGTGTGTGCGCTTTTGATTTAGTTTTGTTTATACGCTTTGTACATTTTCTATATAGTTATATATATATATATATATGTATATATAAATGATTTTTATTATTTCTGTATTATTATTTATTATGCGTTTTTCTTTATAACTTTTTATTTTTCCATATCAATCAATCAAAAACAATCAAACAATACCTACCCAATTACCTACCTGAAAAACAATCAATCAATTTGAAAAACCAAAAACACACACAATGTGCACCACCCACCCACAAATACACACGAAAAACCGAAACTGAAACCGAAATACCCGAAAACAAAAACCCAAAAACCGAAAACCCGCCCCATCATTACTTTGCGACTGTTGACTATGTGTTGATAGTCGGTACCAACGGTGTATAAGTCCAATGTATATTCATCCAACAAATATCGGCGCTATCAACAGATGGCCGACAACCAGAACGAGGATGAGCAAGCTCAGCTGTTGGGCGAGGAGGGTGTACGTGCCAGTCAGCCGGGCCAAAATTTAAAACTTGGGTAAATATTTGAACAAAAAACAACAAAAAAAAAGACACAGTCAGTCCCAATCCATTTAGCACTCGCCCCTCCCCCCTTCTCTACAACAACAATGGAAAACTAAACTCAGTGCAATTTTAACTTTGGCTTGCCAAAGTTTTTTCATATCCTTGCAGCAGTTGTTAGTCAAATAATTAATAGTATTTCGCTATTAATAACTCGCATCATAAACAATAGGAAAATATTCTGAGAACTTTTGTTTTTAATGTGGGGCAATAAATTACAAAGTCATAAATGTCATCTATAATTATTTTGTTAAGTTTTTCCCCATTCAACTCAAATTTCAAACAAAAATGTAAGGTCAACCAAAAGAATATAAAACTTAAAATGTATAATTTGCAATTATTAATATTTTTACATTATATGTAACAAAGTATAAGCGTTTCATTTGTTGCTTTAGTAAAATTTCACCATGTTTTTTTTTTTAAGTTAACAATTTAAATAATTTTTTGGTTTTTAGTTGATTCAAAAATTGTTTATGTTCTGCTGTGAAGTATTTTATTTATATTTTTGATATAATCATCTGCAAGGATAAGATAAAAAAGTTAAAGCCATTTCGTCAATCGATCGCCCGCTTGCTATATTGAAATTCCTAAGCTCTGTTTTTTTTTTCTTTCTCATATTCCCTCGTCGCAAATCATCTCAATTTGTAAATATGCATAAAAAATAGGTTTATATATATGTATATATATATACTATATGTCCATTACGCGTATGTGTGTGTCTCTGTGTGTGCGTGTGTGTTTATCCATGTGATAATCCGGACTATTTTAATTGCAATATATATTTAAAATATGTATAATCAATGCACATAATGAATATGTTTGCTCTGGTGATGGTATCCACTTTACTGCCCCCCAATCCAACACATTTCAACAACCCAAAATGGTGGCGGCTTGAACTAACCAGCCAGCTGGCTAACTAACTAATTAATTATAATACCTACCACATACATACATATATAGTAAACAAAAGAAAATAGTCAAATCCACAAAATACAAACAAATTTTTAGCAAGAGGGAGGTGTGAACCATACCACTGAATCGATGACACGTGCCCTTATTACCGATGAAGCACGCACCGCTGGTGCATCCATGGGTCCCGTTCAGCTCGGGTACGTATCCATCTATCCAATCTCAACGAATTAGGCAAAAATCTACGAAATAATTACGTTACGTTAATTTTTTTAATATATGCCAAAACAAAAATTATTGCTTACTTGCCGCCGCAACTAACAAACAAGAAAAATCAGAATAGATTTCTAATCAAAAATGAATCTATACATAATCATTGATCAAATCCAGCCAGATTTAACGATGTCGCCATAAACATTAGAAAATGTATTGGAGCAATAATTTTATGTGAAAATTATGAAAAAATACAAAATTAAATCAAATGTCGATCTCTATTCTCTCTATTCTGCTCCTTTTCTCTTCACCCACAACACCAACAATAACAACAACTACAACAACAACAATCTTCAATTCCTATATGACAACCAAAATTTAATGAACAAAACAAATAAAACAATGTTTTTAGTTATATGGATAAATCAAATGAACGTGAGGATTATCTACCATGGTTGGTACCTTCCACTCTCTCTCTCTCTCTCTCTCTCTGTAATTGCCAAAAACAAAATTAAAACCTAGATTAGGATAAAAATTCAATTTTCGTCACTCGATTCATACATTTAAATGCGTTGTAAATATCTGAGACATAAAAAACACCCATCAAAAGTGGTCAATCATTTAGCTTCGTTCGCCGCCATTTCGTTATCCCTTTCCTGTCACCATCCCCAAACGCCTGTCTGTTGTCCTTTCCCTTCGTCTCATGCTACATGCTCGCTCCCTGCTAAGCGCCGCTCATTGGTATATCTATATATATATATATTTATATATATATATATTGTGCTTGAGAGTTTAGTTTTTCCATTTTTGTCGTAAATAACTAATCGAAATGTGTTGAGAGATCAACCGTGTTAATTTATAAAAGTTTTTCAAACTAATCAATCTTTCCTCTAGTTTTGTGGCTGGCGTTATTTTGCGCGAGAGATTACCCGCCTTTGAACGGATGCTGTGGCGTGCCTGCCGTGGCAATGTGTTCCTGCGTCAGGCTATGATCGAAACCCCCTTGGAGGATCCCACCAATGTAAGTGCATTGAAAAATAGTCGACTTGATCTTTAGTTTTAATTATTTCTTGTTGTTTCATTTGCAGGGCGATCAGGTGCACAAGTCAGTGTTCATTATCTTCTTTCAAGGCGATCAGTTAAAGACACGCGTTAAGAAGATTTGTGAGGGTTTCCGGGCTACTTTATATCCTTGCCCTGAGGCTCCTGCCGATCGTCGTGAAATGGCTATGGGTGTAATGACTCGTATTGAGGATTTGAATACGGTTTTGGGCCAAACCCAAGATCATCGCCATCGAGTGTTGGTAGCTGCTGCTAAGAACCTTAAGAATTGGTTTGTTAAGGTCCGCAAAATCAAGGCCATCTACCATACATTGAATCTCTTCAATTTGGATGTGACACAGAAGTGTTTGATTGCCGAATGTTGGGTGCCCTTGTTGGACATAGAGACCATACAATTGGCTTTGCGACGTGGCACAGAGCGTTCGGGTTCGTCGGTGCCGCCGATTTTAAATCGAATGCAAACATTCGAAAATCCTCCGACATATAATCGGACAAACAAGTTTACTAAAGCCTTTCAGGCCCTAATCGATGCCTATGGAGTGGCCAGCTATCGCGAAATGAATCCTGCTCCTTACACGATTATAACATTTCCCTTCCTGTTCGCTGTGATGTTTGGCGATTTGGGTCATGGTGCTCTAATGGCTCTCTTTGGCTTGTGGATGATACGCAAGGAGAAAGGATTGGCCGCCCAGAAGACGGATAACGAGATTTGGAACATTTTCTTTGGTGGTCGTTACATTATCTTTTTAATGGGCGCCTTCTCCATGTACACTGGTCTCATCTACAACGACATCTTCTCGAAATCTTTAAACATATTTGGATCCCATTGGCGTTTATCTTACAACACATCGACTGTAATGGAAAATAAGTTACTTCAATTGAATCCGAATTCAACTGACTATGTGGGAGATCCTTATCCATTTGGCTTGGATCCCATTTGGCAAGTGGCTACATCCAATAAAATAATTTTCCACAATGGTTACAAAATGAAGATTTCGATTATTTTTGGTGTCATACACATGATCTTTGGCGTCATTATGAGCTGGCATAATCATACCTATTTCCGTAATCGTCTGTCGCTGATCTATGAGTTCATTCCCCAGCTTGTGTTCCTGGTTCTGCTCTTCTTCTACTTGGTGCTCTTGATGTTTATTAAATGGAATCGATATGCTGCCACAAATCCCAGTGAGTTTTAGTTTCTAAAGAGAATGTCTATATTGAAGAACAATAAATATTAACTCTTTATTCCTTACAGTGCCCTATTCGGAATCGTGTGCTCCATCAATTTTAATCACCTTCATTGATATGGTTCTGTTTAATACTCCAAAAACGCCGCCAACGGGCTGTGAGGTTTATATGTTCTGGGGCCAATCTTTCATTCAGACAGTATTTGTTCTAGTTGCTCTCGCTTGCATTCCTGTCATGCTGTTGGGCAAACCATGGAAAATCATGCAAGCCCGCAAATTGGCCAACGTAAGTAACTCCTCGACTATCAAATATCGCATATATCATTCATGCTATAAGTAGTCAAACCTCCGCTAAGAATCACCACTCACTACATCTCGACATTGCACTTAAACATCTTAACATAACATGAGCATATAGTAACTGCTTCTTGTTTATTTGTACTCCAATTATTCCCCACCCGATCCACACGATACCAAACCAAACAAAACAAAACAAAAATCAAATTAAAAAAAAAAATAAACACTCCAACCCAAATACTAAAGGAAGAGGTTAGTCGTGTCTCGTTGTGTTTTTGTCCTAAATATTTGAAATTATTTTTCCAAAACGCTCAAATACTAAAGATTGATATTGTATTTTTCAATTTAGGTTCAACCCATAGCTGGAGCTACATCTGATGCGGAAATTGGTGGTAATTCTAATGGTGGTTCCCACGGAGGGGCTGGTGCTGGTGGTCATCATGATGAGGAGGAAATGTCCGAGATATTCATACATCAGGGCATACATACCATTGAGTATGTGCTTGGTTCTGTTTCGCATACCGCCTCATATTTACGATTGTGGGCTCTGTCATTGGCTCATGCACGTAAGTGGAATCAACTTGACCGTATCCTGGATTTAAGTAATATTCTTTTATATTTGCAGAGCTTGCCGAAGTCCTGTGGACCATGGTATTATCCATTGGACTCAAACAAGAGGGCTGGCTTGGCGGTGTTATTTTGACCTTCGTTTTTGCTTTCTGGGCTGTTTTAACTGTTGGCATTTTGGTGCTAATGGAAGGTCTATCTGCCTTCTTGCACACTTTGCGTTTGCACTGGTAATTGATTGATGATTGCGTAAACTGCCTAAGTTTATAGACTAAAACATTTTCGTTTTTCTTCTCAGGGTTGAGTTCCAGAGTAAATTCTACATGGGCCAGGGTTATGCCTTTTTGCCGTTCTCATTCGATGCCATCATCGAGAATGGAGGAGCTTCTTCTAGCGAGGCTGAATAAATTTCATTCGACAGCATCCGAAACGTAACCAAAGCATGAAGGGAGGAGTCTCATCGTTAATGCAATTTAAAATTATATATCCAAATACATAATAAGCTAGCAATTTCTTAAAAATTACATATATGTATGCTTTAATAGTCGCTTGATGTCTAGTAATCATGAATTTATTAATGTATATCTCGTATACCCAAGTTCACATATGTGTATGTTAATAATATTATGTAATTACTAATGTTCTATGTAGCCGTTTATCATGTTTATTCTCATAAATAAATAATAGTCCTAGGGAACAGCCCTGCCAAAAACAAACAAAACATGTGCATTAACAATTTGATAAGACATCTGAAACGAGAGGTATATTTATTTACAGTAAAATTAATCGAATTTTTGGCCGGGAATGCTTTCTATTCAAGGAGTTATTTAGCTTTTATTAAATCATTCAAAGCGTTTACAAATGTTTGCATATTTTCTTTGGCCGGCTCATAGGGCAAAAGTTGTAAAAAGTCCAATGTGGTCAGTTTATTTGCCAATTGGCTGACTCGACAGTAATATAAATATTTTTCAGTTGCCAACTGCTGTGCCAATTCCAGCTGATGGTTATCCATCAGTTCATCGTTGACAACAATTAGACCAGGCTTCTTGTTATTAAGTATATCCATGCAAGTTCCTGCTCCAGCATGTCCAATTACCAAATCAGCAGATCTGATATCCTCAATATTTGGACGAAATTTGTACTGCTCTATTTGAATCCCATGTCTCAGCAGTATCCCTTTTACATCTTCGGAATGTAAGGCGGCAGAATTACCGTGTTGAAGGATAAGCTTTTGGCAACCCCGACTCTGGAGTGCATCCAGAACCGATGGCGATTTCATTGTCCTAATTAGGGCATTAAATCTAGTCGTGCCCACGGTCACATAAACAGTTGTCAATTGCATATTTTGTAGAAATAATAATGAACAAAAATAAATAAAGTTGGCACCCTGTTAGTGAGCTGGGCACACTATAAAAATATAAAATATACTAAAATACCAAAAAAAATCACAAGATTTCGAATGTTCGGTATTTTCCGTTATTTTGTATTTCTCAAGGATTTCAACTACAATCTGTTTTAAGTTATACGTAAGTTTATATTCCATTTATAAATCAAACTTAAACAGATTATTTCGTTGAGTTGTATCGCATTTGACTAATGGAAATATTGAGAAGAAGAAAAAAATGATGTTATATTGACCTTCACTCTCCTGCACCCACATTCCTTTCATTTACACCCCATATTTTATTATCTTTTTAGTAGCCAATTAAAATAATTATAATAATTAAGATATATAAAACTAATAATTTCAAATTATTGTATCTGTGTTAAATCTTAACGTTAATAACAAAATTCACTGTGGGTGTCCATTGTCCATGTAAGCACAGATTGCAATTAGGAAATACACGCCAATAAAAAAATAATAATTATGCTTTTTAAATTTTAAGTTTTTAGTCTTTAAACACTTTGTATTTTTTACAGACCCTTTGCAAGAATAAAAAAATTTAATGATTATTTTAGCGCGCCATAAATTAAAGATGACAAAAACGCTATGACCAGCGGTCTCCCTCACTTAGAAATATATGCAAGTATATTTCTGAGTAAATGTAAACTTTTTATGTGCAATATTTTTACTCTCACTTTCGCACTTTCGGTTTCTCACTCACCCACTACTCTCTCTCTCTCTCTCTCTCACACACCTATGCGGGTATATGTACATATTCATATGTGTAGTAAAGTTGCTGCCCGCCGGGCTGGTTGCCTGGCTGTCGATCTACTCGTATCAGCTTATTATGCTTGGGTTGCTTCCGCCTCGGATTCAGTCTGGTCTCGACCGTTACGATACACGGTTGTCTTTGCTCGTCCTCGTTCCACCTGTTCCTTGGGTGAATTGTGCGTGTGTGTGTGTGTCTAGTTAAGCGGTGGGGGCGAGTCCTCCCATACCCATTCGGTCGGTGGTCATTGGTCATTTGGACAAATTGCATTTAGTTTAGCTTGTTACGGCGGCGCACAAAAAATAAAGTCACTTATGTTTGGATATTTGATTTATTCTACATTTAATTAAATTGTATGTGTCTGTGTGTGTGTCCGTTTAAATTGATATTGCAAAAGTTTTGTGAACAACTGTAAAATTGCAACGAGAAGGTAAAAGCACAAGCAAAATGTAATTATTTCTGTGGTGGTAATTTGATTTTCAATCTATGTTCCCTGGCTCCAATTGCTCTTCTTCGTTAGTGTGTGGGTGTCCATATGCCAACAGTGTATGCATAAAGTATATGTACATTCAAATGAAACCGCAACTAATTAAAGACCAATATTTGAGAAAGTGGCTTTCATATGCCCTTCATGTCCTTTTTTAAATTAATTTCTTGTGGTAATTTGTTGAGCCAAGACACTAGCAATGCACTGTATATTCAATGTGTGTGTGTCTGTTTGTGTGTGTGTGTGTGTGTGGACAGTAATTGACCCATCAACACTTAATTTAATTCCATTTTTATTTTTGCACATTATTTTGTTGTTTGAATTTGTTGTTTATTTTGTCTACAATACATTTAAGTTTTTGTGTTTATTTTCTCCTTCATCTCTTGCCATCTGGCAACGATTAAGAAAAAAGAAAGAAAAGAAAAAAACACTAACATTGACTATCTCTCGATAATGCCAGGATCCATTAAACACGAGCGGAAACTTTTCTATGACTTTTGAATTTTTAATCTATTCAAAAAATTTGTAGAAATTATTTATGATTTTTTTTTTATCTCTATCTCTTTCCTGTTGTCCGAAATTCAATTAGAGCAAAAGTGCAAATTAGGTGAAACGCCCAACCCAAGAGCAAGACCAAAGATCAGTAGCCGGCAAACATCATCATCGGCACCCACACACACAATCACACACACAGAGACATAGCCACATACATCAGTCATCGGCTAATAAATTTACTTTTTATATATGTATCCTCCAACGGGGGGGAGAATGGGGATCATCGATTCAATTTGTGTTTTTGATATCTTAATCAAGCATAGACACATGTAGATATAAATATATAGATATAGATATATGTGCTATATAAAAAATTTATTTACTAGCCTAGGGCCCAGTTCATTTCGCGTTTTTTTCGATCATTTTTATTGTCGGTCTTATAATAAAAATATATTTTAGACAAAATAAAAGTTTTTTATCAATATATATTGATATTTTAAAGCGATTTGGCAGCGGTTAAAATCTGTTTTGATCTTTTACTAGTTCAAAAGTAAAGAAATAAAGCTGATAAATTAAAACTCTTCGTTCACGTCGCCTTTATTTTATGTGATATTGCAGGAAAATCCAAATCCAAATCGTCTTCAAGTCATTTTGACATACAAATCAAATATCTTTGTCTTTATGAAGAATCTAATTTAAAGTTTTTGAAAATGAACTGGAGGATATGAATCTTGTCTGCCACTTTAACGATTATTCGAAATCAACAAATGATAAATGATATAGAGTAGAATTCATCCTTAAGATAAGTATTTAATGAAAGAAATATATAGAGTAGAATACATCCTTAATATACTTCTTCTCTCAAATACTTATCTTTCCATTGCAAAACAAACTCATGGCCAAAAAGAGATACACACCTATTTGTGAGTGTATAAATAAAAGTGTGTGTATATTTTCTGCACATTTTAGTTGTCAACATCGTATCCAGAAATGTCCTTGTATTAATTAATTGACTACATGCCAATGCCATATGCCATGGACTTGTACGCACTTTATCAATGAAATATTGCTTTAAATTGGATCCCCGGAGAGAGAATCCTCCAACCCCCCTTTGGGGAGGGGGGTGGCAAGAGCTTGGGCTTTGGGTGACATATCATTAATGTTTTCAATGAAGGTCATCGTGTCATCTCTGCCAGATGAACTCAGTTGTCGGCGTTTAATTGTTGCAATTTGCAACCAGCAACAGATCAAATTAATGCCATAACTCAATTAGCCGGCAGACTGACTGACTCTATCATATTTGCATATGTATGTATAAGTTGATTTATGTGAACCAACTCATGATGATGATGATGATGATGATGATGTCGTTGTTGTTATGCTCAATTTATACTTAAACTTTTGCCAATTGATTATAATGATGACGTGGTGAGTTTTGTTTGTTATGGTGCACAAATAATTCGTAATCGCCAGAGGTCTTTTAAATTGACATTTTGATAAGGCAAATCTTCTGATCTTGTTCCATATTAATTATAAAATGCAAGAAATTTTAAAAACTTTTCATTTGCCTGACAATTTAAGTGTTTTTAATGTGCTTGAAATATATTGGTTACTTACACTTGATTGATATTCTTTTTATATCTTAAGAAAGAGAAAAGAATGGAACCATCTCTAACTATGATCCTAAATATTGATAGATCTTATTTATATATATTAAAGAAAAGATAAGAATGGAGCCTTCTCTGACTATGATCCTATGTATATACATATGTACATATGTATGTACATTTCAAATTTGTCTTGATTCTGGTCTTATATTTAGTAGAAAAAAAAACTCTAGTAATGAATACACTCTTAAAACCTCATGAATTTTTGGGAACTTGTCCCATAACTTAACAATTGATTATAATAAAGTCGTAACATTTTAACAATTTGGAACTGAAAATAAAGCAATAAAATTGACCAATTATCAATAAATTATCAGTTGTAATTATTTAATTACATATTAGATAATTGATTTGAGGTGAGAGAGTTTTGAACCACAAAGACTGCTAAATTTTTAATAGAACCATTAAGACTATATTCTAAAATTAGCATTTAAATCAACAATTTAATTGATCTCAAATGCAGGAACTTTATTATGTCTTTTTTTTTAACATAAAAACCAGTTGTCCACAGAATTCACTCAACTGGGATTTTTCAACACAATTCTTGATAATGATGATGATGATGATGACGAGGGAAACACCCTTTTTTTTTAAATGCAATTTCAGTAAAGTGACGTTGAATTGTGTGAATGAAATAGAGAAGCTTGCTAAGCGTGATATAAGACTGATTAACGAATGGCACACACACTTTTTCTATTACAATTAGTGGGTACAATATATATATATGTACATATCTCTCTTATTCGTAACCCACCCAGATAAATAGTTATTTATTTACCTAACAGAAATTATTCCTATTGTATTTATGGCCTTTTCACCAAGTTTGTTATTTTGTTGGGACAACAACAACAACAACTGTGTTTTTTTAATAATACTGTACATCTTTTGTATAATAATAATGACGATGATGATCATCATCGAGTTGAAAATATGGGTAATAGGGGGAACCTGCAATGATTATTAATTTACAGAAATCTGTACTCAATTACTTTGGCTTCTTTTGTTTGTGCTTCCACAAAAAGGATATGCAAGGACAATTAAATCGATGTGCCAAGTGCAATGTAAGAAAGGGAGGCTCAAGAGAAACCACTTAAGTGGTTAAAAAGGGAGGGGAGGGGGCAAAGGTTTAAACCTGCAGTTGGCTATCACATTACGGAAATGGAAGTGGTGGACTGATAGTCCTGATGATGGTGGTGGTGGTGGTGGTCTCTATTAATTGATATCTTCTTCCTGTTTGTCCTCAGATGGTTGTCAAGGAGATACCATTGCACGAGAATCTCAGCATGGAGGCACGTCATTTGAATGCCAATACATCAGGTGCCAGTAGCAGGGCCACGCCCACAACAACAACACCAACAACAACAACAACCTTCTCTAGGGTCTATAGCGTGTCCATCACCACTGCCGTGCTATTGATCTCTTTCTTTATATGCACCCTTTTGGCTGTGGGTTTCATAGTCTATAATTTTGCAACATGCGGCCAATTGACAGCAGAACCGGGTGAAGATATTGTCTGTACCAGTGTCCACTTGCGTCATAAGTCCAATCATGCCCAGAATGATGATCTACCCAAATACGATCGGGATGTACGCTTGCCGCATTCCATAGAGCCATTGAAATATAATATTACCCTGGAACCTGAGCTAAGTGGAAATTTTAGCTTCTCAGGTAGTGTCCAGATACGTGTACGTGTGCTCCAGGATTGCTATAACATCACCATGCATGCGGAGGAGTTGAATATCTCACGCAATGATGTGGCTGTTTATCGTGTATTGGCTCAAAATCAATTGGATCAGGATAGCCTAAGGATACACAAACAATATCTAGTGGGAGCCAAGCAATTCTTTGTCATCGAACTCTATGATAAGCTAGTCCGTGGTTCTGAATATGTGGTGCACATACAATTTGGTGGCATCATTCAGGACTTTCTACAGGGATTCTATAGAAGCTCCTACAAAGTGCACAATGAAACAAGGTAAGTTGAGCTTTGGATGTCGAAGATGATTGTGGTGGCTAAATGGATCTCCATTTTTTTAACAGGTGGGTGGCCTCAACACAATTCCAAGCGACCGATGCCCGTCGTGCTTTTCCCTGCTTTGATGAACCAGCTCTAAAGGCCAAGTTCACCTTGCATATTGCTCGTCCTCGTAACATGACAACCATCTCCAATATGCCAATCACATCGACCAATAAGCAGTGAGTAATCATTAATGATTCCCTACAGTGTCCTTTGTTAACCCTCTCGTTGTCATTGCAGTGACTCTATACCCAATTATGTCTGGGATCACTTTGCCGAATCGCTGCCCATGTCAACTTATCTGGTGGCCTATGCCATTTCGGATTTTAGTCATATATCGTCGGGTAATTTTTCTGTGTGGGCCCGAGCAGATGCCATAAGATCGGCAGAATACGCCTTAAGTGTGGGACCGAGGATTCTAAGCTTTCTGCAGGACTTTTTCAATGTAACGTTTCCACTTCCCAAGATCGATATGATAGCTCTGCCTGAATTTCAAGCCGGTGCCATGGAGAACTGGGGTCTCATTACCTTCAGGGAGACGACAATGCTGTTCGAGCCAGGCTTGGCCACTGCCAATAGCAGGCAACGAGTTGCCGCTGTGGTTGGCCACGAGTTGGCCCATCAATGGTTTGGCAACTTGGTGACCCCCAGTTGGTGGGCAGACATTTGGCTGAACGAAGGTTTCGCCAGCTATATGGAGTATATAACAGCAGATGCTGTGGCCCCCGAATGGAAACAATTGGATCAGTTTGTGGTCAACGAACTGCAGTCAGTCTTTCAATTGGATGCTCTCTCCACATCGCATAAGATATCACAGGAAGTGTATAATCCGCAGGAGATAACAGAGATCTTTGATCGCATCTCCTATGCAAAGGGCTCAGCCATTATTCGAATGATGGCACATTTCCTTACGGATTCTGTCTTCCGTCGCGGTCTGAGCAAATATTTGAGAGATATGGCATATAGCTCGGCTACTCAAGATGATCTTTGGCGTTTCCTGACCAATGAAGCCAAGGCCTCTGGTTTGCTAGATCGCAGCACCAGTGTTAAGGAGATAATGGATACATGGACCCTTCAGACTGGATACCCGGTCGTTAAAATTTCCCGTCATCCGAATTCAAATGCCATTAGATTGGAGCAAGTACGTTTTGTTTATGCCAACAGTTCCAAAGAGGATGAAAGTCTCTTTTGGTGGATACCTCTAACCTTTACCACCTCGACGGAGTTAAATTTTGCCAACACACGTCCCACCACGTGGATGCCACGTACTAAAGTGTACGAGATAGAGAATCGTAATCTTTCCACAGATAAATGGTTCATCTTTAATATCCAGCAGACTGGCTACTATCGGGTCAACTATGATATAGATAACTGGCAGGCTATAACCCAACACTTAATGGATGAAAAGCATTTTGAGGAAATTGCACCAGCCAATCGGGCTCAGCTCATCGACGATGTTATGAACTTGGCAAGGGGTTCGTTCCTCTCTTATGATACGGCTATGAATTTGACCCGATATCTAGCCCATGAGACGGGTCATGTGCCCTGGAAGGCAGCCATAACTAATTTCAATTTCATTGACTCCATGTTTGTCAATTCTGGGGATTATGATTTGCTTAAGGTATTAATTTCTTAACGATCTACTTCTTGGGTTATTCATTGCTCACATTTCTTTCACAATAGAAATATCTTCTCAAACAACTGCAAATAGTTTATAATCAAGTTCGATTTGAAGACTCACGGAGCGAGAACGAAGATATTCTATTGCTGCTAAAGCGTTCGGAAATATTGAATATGGCTTGCCATCTGGGACATCAGGAATGCATCTCGGAGAGCATAAGACATTTTCAGAACTGGATACAAACACCAAATCCTGATGCTAATAATCCGTAAGTCACTTAAAACTAGAAGAAATTGTTTAACTAATTTCTAATGAGTTTATTCTGCTTAGAATTGGTCCAAATCTTCGTGGCGTTGTCTACTGTACGGCCATTCAATATGGTACTGAATATGAATGGGATTTTGCTTTCGAGCGTTATTTAAGGACAAGTTTATCCGGCGAAAAGGAGTTACTGCTCACTGCCTTGGGCTGCTCAAAAGAGCCCTGGCTGCTCTATCGCTATCTTCGACGTGGTATTGCCGGAGAACATATACGAAAACAAGACGTATTTCGGGTATTTGCCGCTGTATCCAATTCGGTGGTTGGTCAGCATGTAGCCTTTGATTTTCTGCGTAACAATTGGCAAGAGATCAACACATAGTAAGTTGATCTACACAATTATCATAATTTGGCTTGATTTAATACAATTTTTCCTTTTTCCAGTATGGGCTCCCAGATAACCAATATCCATACATTGCTTAAATTTGCCACCAAACGCATGAACTCCAAGTACCAGCTGGCCGAGTTTGAGGAATTTCTGCATGATGCCCATTGGGATTATGATAGACCCATACAGCAAATTGTTGAACAAGTTGAGACCAGTGTTGACTGGATGACCCGCAATTACAAGTCGATTGTGAAATGGCTACAACGTGAAGTTGGCTCGACGTAAAAACGTTCCGATTTGGTTTTTGGCTGGATCCAAAGAGACAGCGGGAGCAGCAGCAGTATTAAACACTTGGCTATGCATTTATGTCTTAGTATCTAGGAGAGCTGGAGCGCTTGCCTCTGTAAAAAAAAGGAATAATTTGTACTAATCTAATTTTAAAAACTTCTTCTTTGTATTTTTAACTTGTACTTAAATGTATCATTTATATATATGTATATTTTATGTGAAAATGGAATGGTGGTTTTTTTTAAAGTTAAAGCTTAATCATTTTTTCTGCGTGGCAGTCTTAAAATGTTAGCAAACATTAATGTGCCCACAAAGACAAGGAATGTGCCAAACCAGTGGTACAAGGTAAAGGGATTACGAAAGTAAATGATCGAAAATACCAAAGAGATGAATTTACGCAGAGTCAGAATGAGAGTCACGGTAAGTGAACTACATTCGGTGGTCAGAGAGTAAACTGAACTGATGCACAGATGCTGAGCAAGCACATTTGCCAGTAGAAAAACTAAAATTAAAGGTACTGAGAGATCTAATAAGGGCAATTTTATAGTTTCACCCTGAAAAGCCATAAACCAATGATTTTTAATATTCTCGTACATGAACAAGAAAGCAGGTAATGGCAATAGATGAGTATAGTACAAGGCTTCCCGGGCACATTTCCCGTGCTTGCGATATAGAAGCTCTTGGGTAATGCCCATGTAGGATGACACAAAGAGAGCCAATACGAGAAGTAAAACGCCCACTAGCCACCAGAAGAAATTCCCTTCGCTATTCCCAACTCCTTGCCCTTGGTCTTGGCTGGAGCAGTATGTACATATAAAAATGCCTACACTTATCATAATAACTGATATATACTGGCTGATCGTATAACGTCGCTTAAGTAAAATTCTGCCGAGACACATATTCGATATGAGGGAGCCGCCTCGTATGATCATGTGCAGTGTCATTGGCACATTGAACTCGAACACGTAGTTGTTGCAGACACTCGTCAAGAAAAACATGAGCACCAGGAGTCCATAGTCCTTTAGACTAATTATACGTTGGGTCCGACCAAAATTAGAGGTAAATATAAAACCCTCTAGGGCTATAAAGACGAACTGAGCGGCCGTGATGAGATTACCTGCTCCCGGATCAAGTTTCACCAGGAGCTCTAAGAAAATGATTCCACTGCAGCATCCTAAGAATACGCCGCCTGTGGCAAGGATGGAGCTTGGACGGAGGGAAGACATATGAGGCCTAATGAATAAATATAAACAAATAAATTCCAATTTGTTATAAAGATAAGCACACTCACCTAAGGCACTTAAACTAGGTCATTATTTCAGCTGAACTTTCTTTATTTCCCCAAAAAAATCAAAACAAAAGCAACAGGTATTTATCGATAAATACGTAGAGTAGAGCAACAAGTCTCTCGCCAGCCCTGTTATCGAATCGAAATTATATGTAGGACTTGGCGCCAAATTCCAAGATATTATTTACCGAATCAATGTTCTAAAAGATTTGCTAATTTGAGAAGCATTAGAAATACAATCTATTCATGAAAGTTTAATGCTGAAGTAAAATATCGTAAATTTATATGTATATCGAGCACCAGGACAAAAAATAAAATGAGAAGTGAATTACAAATAATTACTTAAAAAATTTTTAATCGTGTGATTGGTTCTTCACCATCAGCAGTCTAATAATCAGATCTAGTTTCTCCGTTTGTCTTGCCCCAATCTCCTCCATTCGTTTCATTAATTTCTCTTCGAGCCCCTGCAATTTGCTGTCTATGTGAGCTATCAGATCTGTGGGTATATCCTGACTTGGATTCTCTGCCGGTACATGACTGGTGGTACAACCCTTCATCAAAGCCATGAACTGTTGAAATTTCTGAGATTGCTCTTCGCTCTTGTCTGCCGCACCAGCGGCACTTGAACCTCCCTTCATCAATATTTCTTGTATTTTCTGCAAGTCTATAGACCTGGACTGAGTGGTAATGCCATTTGGATTGGGTGCTACATGTAAGATAGCACCGTAAATGCAAATCTCATTGGCCGACGTCAGAAGCTTCAGATTAATATCACAAATTCCAGATCTGTCGATTTCCATATCGTAGCGATAAGGTCGAATGGGTACATCGCTATCGTCTTCCTCAATGCTTGTGCCATAGATGGTCTCATAGTACTCCTGTGACGGACCCAGAAATAACTCTATTTTCGGGACACTACACACAATGGTCAAGACGGAGATTTTAAAACGAGGCGATATGGAAAAGTTAAGCTCACAGGCCGTAGGTTGAGTAACATCGTTGGAGAACAAAACAGCACGATCGTCGCCGACAACATCATCTATATCAGGTCTAGACAAAGGAAAATTATATATATATGTGTGATTCCAAACCAGTTTGGGCGTCGTATACAAGTCCTTTGTTAATCTTACTCACTTGACAAACACATCTTCATCATAAAGGCGAGCGGGCACTAATTGGGACAACTCTTTACCAGCCGTCTGGGTCCAGTTACATCGCGCGTTGATAACTGTGCAGTCCATGGTTAAATTACAGAATACATGGATAAATTCAAAACAAAAGTACTCCACTTGTAAATCAAGACAAAAACATAAATATACAAAAGTTATCGATAAAATGTTTCTAGTGTCGATACTTTTAAGCGGGCGTTTGGCGGCGCCACCGAGTGCAAGTTTCACCCCCAATTCGCGATTTGACAGCTGCGACCTTGGTAAGCTCTCTTGTAGGTCAAATTCGGCCAAATTTTCAAAGAAAAGCGACAGTGCTGTAAGCGCTTGCGACGAGTATACACAATTTTCCGGAAACTAATTCGATCGTTATCATCTAATATGGGTGGCAAGTACAAGATTGTGATGGTCCGTCATGGCGAATCTGAGTGGAATCAGAAGAATCAATTCTGCGGCTGGTTCGATGCCAATCTCAGTGACAAGGGTCAGTAATGATTTACATAGTTTTGCTGCGTTACCCAACAAGGCGTATACTTAATATTAATATCGATTATTTTAGGCAAGGAGGAGGCCCTAGCCGCTGGTAAGGCTGTTAAGGATGCAGGCCTCGAATTCGATGTGGCCCACACTTCGGTTTTGACCCGTGCCCAAGTGACTCTAGCCAGCATATTGCAAGCCAGTGGCCACAAGGAAATTCCCATCCAAAAGACTTGGCGTCTCAATGAACGTCACTATGGTGGTCTAACCGGTCTGAACAAGGCCGAGACGGCTGCCAAATACGGTGAGGCCCAGGTGCAAATCTGGCGTCGCAGCTTCGACACACCACCACCTCCAATGGAACCAGGCCATGCGTACTACGATACCATTGTGAAGGATCCTCGTTATGCTGATGGACCCAAGCCCGAAGAGTTCCCTCAATTCGAGTCCCTCAAATTGACCATCGAACGTACACTGCCATACTGGAACGATGTGATCATTCCACAGATGAAGGAGGGCAAGCGTATCCTGATTGCTGCCCATGGCAACAGTCTGCGAGGCATTGTCAAGCATTTAGATAGTGAGTACATACATATGACCTTTCTAGAATAGAACGTCTCCGACTGACAATTGGCTTTTAACTTTCTAGATCTCTCTGAGGATGCTATTATGGCTCTGAATCTGCCCACTGGTATCCCATTCGTTTATGAGTTGGATGAAAACTTCAAGCCTGTGGTGTCCATGCAGTTTTTGGGTGATGAGGAGACAGTCAAGAAGGCCATTGAAGCCGTGGCTGCTCAGGGCAAAGCCAAGTAAAGCGCACAAAATAAGGCACACAGAATTGCCCCGCATGATAACCCCACATAATCGTTGTTGTTGTTCCCGTAGCAGTTAATCTGATTCATCCCCACATTAAAGTTATTAAATAATTTATTCAAATCACGGGTCGACATGTTTATTGAGTGGCCTCATTTCCGCTTGTTTTTCTTGCCATCTTTGGCCAGCTCCAGTCCTAGAATACACTTGGGCGGCACTTTATACGTTTCCGTCAGCAGGGTGAATATGAATCTCACTTGATTACCCTGGATTTGGAGTTGTTCATGCTTCTGATGTGGCAATTTGACAATAGTTGTGCTTGCAGCGGCTCCTTGCTTGCAAAGTTTTATAAACTCTGATAGGATGATGCCATAAGCTTCGATGTTGCTTACCAGGGTGACCTTCTTGTTGCCGGAGCGTGTGGCCAAGGACATTTGAATCAGGGGCTTTCCGCTCGTGTCCTTGCCACTGCACATTTGATATGCGTGCTCCATTTTGCTAGTAATTAATGAACAGATCTCGCTTAAGGTACCTGCCCGCTGATGACCAAACAGCTCGGCCAAAGTTTCATCTGGTCGCACCAATTTGGTCTGGACGTCGAGCAGGCCATTCTTGCTCACATATTCTCTGACAATTTTCTTAATCTGTGCAACCGGAATACCCTCGCCCCGCTTATAATTCAATTTGGTAAAAAAAGCAGCCGTGATATCCGATACAATGTACATTTCCTTAAGCTCCGAGTGGAATAGTGGCGTCTCACTGGCGCCGCTATTGGCATCGTTGGCTTTCACGTCGGTTATAAAGTTTACCACATCAGGATGCTCCAGATCCACAGAAATGATTTTGTCCACTCCCTTGCTCTCTTCGCGTACTACAATGAATCCCTGATCCACCATCTCGGCAAGAAAGTTGGATAGCTTCTTGTAGCGAGTTTTTTTCAAATCAATCTGCTCAGCTGCCTCGGTGACCACATAGAGTCGATAGAAATTGCTCGTCAGCAGAGGCAGTGGCAATTTTTTTCCATTGTTTTTGAGAGCCGACAAAAAAGCGTTCTTTAATATCGTCTCTTGGCTGATTTCTTGGGTTAAAGTATCCGGCAAAGTGGATTCTTCATTCTCAAGAGTTAAAGCAGCAGTACTGTCCTCCCAGTCCTCGGGTACATCTGCAGTTGCAAATGTTTCCGATTCAGTAGTCACTGTTGGAGCATCTACCTTTGGTGTCGTCTTCCTTTGTGGTTCAGCCCCCAGAGCGGGGAAATCCTCGGTAGTTAAGGATTTCGTTTTCAACAATGGAATTTGCTGCACCAGACTTGGCTCATGGGACCACAATTTGTCACCAAATAGATGCAGCATATTAACAGCAACGCCATGGCCACCACACATGTATAGCTCATCGCTGGAACGCGCCAGCCGGCCCACACCCACTGCTGAACTGTTATTGGTTAGGTTGACAGCAACTGGAAGGGTAAAATAAAAGGTTTCAATAATTTTAATGTTCCATGCAATTCTTATATTTAAATGATTGCTCACTCAACTGTCCCTTTTTATAGTGACCGTACATGCTTAGTCCCACACCCAGCGGCACCACTCCAGGCAGCATGAGATCTGCTCCATTTGTTAGTTTCGGAAGCACACCCTCGTGGGTGGTGAAATATGGAAGGATGTCCTTTACCGTCCACAGAGTGTACAAAGTTGGTACCAGTTGGCCGCCATCCAGCTCGAAAAACATTGGCAACTTGTCGACACAATAGACCATACTCTGGACACCGCCATGTGTGAGAATCTTTATCTGAGTCAGAGCAGCCTTTGCCGGCATCAGCAGATCAACGGAAATGTGTGGATAAGCCAATTCAAGACGTTGCCTCAACTTTTTACCTTCTGAGCCCTTCAGAGCGGCACTGCTCTTTGGTCTGTAAGGCTTTAGAAACATTTGCGACTAGTATAAAAAACTAATAAATAAACAAAACGAAAACAACTTTGAGAAAATCAAGTGGAAAGCCACATGTACTTAAATTACTCAGACTCACCTGCGAAAATCAACAATGCCAAACAGCGTTGGCATCTTAAGTCTTTTCCAGCCAAAATGATGGCTAGCAAATAATTAGGGTGGCCCGCTTCTTTCTTTATTAATTTTATCTACCAATACAAAATAACGATGACACAAACATGGCAGAAGTAAATAAACTAGAAGAATATCTCACTAAATTCAGAAGGAACATGTATTGGGAGAATCAGAATAAAAGAAAAAAATAAATAAAATTCTTATGCGGTAAATGTTTATTGGGCTGTGCTATTCGGGGTTAGGATGTAGGATGTATCGATAGTTCACTTATTGTGCTATAAAACAAAAAAAAACTTTTCAAGGCAAATCAAACTAATACCAAATACTGTTAAACAGCTACATATATTGTTGCAAGATTCCGATATTGACTTCAAAATTAATTTAAAGTAAAAATGACAAATTTTTGGTTTGCTTCGAGATATTCAAGTAAAAACCCTTTTTTATTGAAGCAACAAAGTTGAAATAAACAATAGATGGGTTTGAAAGTTCGCATTCTTCCGATTCTGACTAACTTAAAGGATTGATTAAGTTCGATACATCGCCATCGAAAAATTTACATCGATCTATCGCACTTTATAAATTCCATCGATACTATCGATGGAGCCATCGATGGATTTCCCAGCTCTAAAAACGCTAGCGTTTACTCACGCGATTTAAAACGCGTGAGTAAACCGCTCGAACATGTGAGTAAAACGCGCGAACATGTTCGAGTTCGTGAGTAATGTTGTGTTTACGTTTGAACACGGCTCGGGCGAACTCGCGGCGAAGGTTGTTGTTCGATCTAATTCGGCTGTTTTGATGTGCTTCGGGTTCGGCACGAATCGTTGTTGACTTTAAAAAAGGCCACATTTGACGGGAAAAAGGCTGACTTGGCAACACTGTTTCATTGTTGTTTTTGTTTTTAAAGTAAGCGGTTGTGCGGTCGTTCTGTTGCGGGTGTTTCGCGAGTAATTATTTAATTTTTATAACAAGTCAATAGATTTTAAAAGGTAAATAAATTAAGTGTTAAAAAAGCTGATGCAGTGCTTCGAAAAAAAATGTATCTCAGCTTCTGTTTTGTGGAATAACTGCATTTGTGTATGTGTGTGTGTGTGTGTGTGCGTGGGCTGTTGTGTTTAATAAATTGAGCTCCCAAATCAAGTGAAAACCAGTTAAAGTGCCCAAGAATAAAAGAAATTTTATAAAAGAAGCTCAAATGCATGCAAATATTATATAATGATTAAAATGCAAAAAAGGCCGCTCAACTGCAACGCGTTTTAGTAAAAAGAATCCAAATAGAGAAGGGAGACAAAGGGAATCAACGAGACACTGAGAAAGAGAGTGTGAGAGAGAGAAAGAGAGTGGGCATTGGCAAGGAGTGAAGAGAAGCCGCCACCGCGTGTCTGGAATATATTAATAAACATTTACCTGTGTGTGTATGTGTGTGTGTGGGTGTATTTGTGTTGCGTGCAGCTAAGAATATTTTTTATCTTTAATTTCTTCAGATGATTCAGATTTTTCTTTTATATTTTGTTTTTTTTTTTTTTGTCTGAGGAGTCCAAGAAATTGTTCTTGTTCTTTATCTAGTTTCAGCTGCTGCACACGCACTCACACCCCCACAACAGACTCCCCCCTCCTTCTTATCGTTCTATATTATTCGCCTCTTTTGCGCAATTAACCATAAATAATAATCAAAATGAATTATAAACAATTCTTTTCGGTTTCTCTCTTGTCATGTGTTTTATGTCTGCGTCTTTGTTTTCTTTTTTTTGTGTGTTTGTTTTATTGATTCCCCATTTATTTGCTATCCATGCTCCACCACCATCATATTGCTCTCTCTATCTTACTCTCTATATTTCTCTCCTCTTTTCTACTTGTATTCTCCTGTAGTTGGAGTTCTTTATAATGTAAACGCGGTGTAAACAAATAACGGGAACCGGTTTTCGGTTTTTATTTTGTTGTTTTTAAATTAACTGTTTATGTGATTATTTTGACTCCTTGTACGTGTGCGTGTGTGTGTGTGTTTCACCATTTCTCTTTCGTTTTGTGTCTTAAAAATACAAATTTCTTGAAAATTATCTAGAATCCGTACGATCCTTAATTAGAAACAAAAAAAAAGGTAAGTTATCGATATACATACATATATACATATACATATGTAAATATTTAAAGTTTTATCGATTCTATTTTATCTTCATCATATTTTGGATAAATAACTGTAAAGAAATCTGTGAGTTTTTCTAATGGAAATCGCCATTGTAGTTGGCGCTCTTCTAAAAATAATATATGTATTGAATTGGGAAAATTGAATGAAGATTATTTAATATAACTACATTTTTTTTTTTGGAAAAGTTGAGAAAGAAAGACTCAGACTGAAGGAAAGTGTTGAATCTAAAAGTTGAAATAATTTTGAAAACTGTTTAACTTTTAAGCTTAATCAGAGGAAATTCATTGTGTCTCTTTACTTTCAAAAGAATTTAAAAAACACACACACATACATACGTCAAGACGTTTCGTGGCTTCTTTACTTCATGTGATTTCCCTGAGGAAATGTTGTTAATAAAAATGTCCCAATTTTTCAGAACAGGATTGACCCATATTGACGACAAAAAGAAAATGTGTCAACAAAAATTGAAGAGAACCCCCAAGGTTTGCCTTCTCCCCCTGTCCCCTGTCCACTGCCCCCGCCCCTGCTGAACAGCAGTAGTTCAATTGGCTCTCTGGCCCAACAAAACTGTCGAAGCATAAAAACTTAATCATATTAACGGCTCGAGAACCGGCTAGTAGGGCCTACACGATGAGGAGGAGGGTTTGGGAAGGGGTGGGGCAGGAGAAGCTTCGTTCAGCTAACTAAATAACTGAATGGAATAAGCGAATGAGTAGCTGAATCAGTGAGTGACTGTGTAAAAACAGCGAAAAATTAATGCCTGAGTGCCTTGTGATCAATTTTTGCATAATAAACTGGAAAAACTGAATTCATAAGCGGGGAACGATAGACATTGTACCTATGTATGTATGTACATACATACATATATCTGTATATATTTCAGTAAATTGTATAGTCAAGTGCAGCATGTGAGAAAAACAACTTCATACACACACACACACAAATATACACCTTCAGATGGAATTGGATTTGTGGTAAATTCTTTTTATGTCCCTCGAAGAGCACGACGAACTTTGGCGATGTGAACAAATTGTCTGAACAAAGGGAAAACAAACTTTTTGTAATATAAATTATAAAGCAAATATGTATAGTAATGTATGCGAGGGCTGCTCCTATAGTTGCCACAACAAAAACACAATCCAAAATGTTAGAAAATGAATTCTATAATACAACTTTAAAAGATTTTGCCAATTGTCTTGCTTTATGTTTCTCAATGGATGGTTTTTCCACGTCCTGATAGCTGACCTCAAGTGATTGTTTCCTTTTCCTCCCTTCCTCTTTATTTGGTTTGTCGAACTGACGGGTTTGCCATTTCAGTATATACTATGTCTATTAAAAAGCGATAAAAATGCGATTAATTATGACAACAATGAAAGCAAATAACATCACGTGAAAGACGTCTGATAAGCAACAATATAAAGAAACACCAAATGGGTTAACAAACTGTGTCTCGATGACCGATTTCACAAAACCAAAATGAAACAGAGTAAAACTATACTAATTAAGTATACTGAATCCGAATCCCAGATACAAATATTTAGATAGACTCTGGATTAGAGGAAATGGAGAAGTTTTTACCTATTTTAAAGTCTCATAAAGTTTACTCTATGGCCCATAAAAGGGTTAATAATCATGAAGTGCATTTAGATACATATGTACATTAGGAAGTGATAAACTGATTAGGATGAACACTTATGTATATAGATTTCTGATGCAAGAAGTGAAATATTTTTCAAATTGTTTGTGATTTGACTTCCTTTGTTGTTTTGTGATAATCTTTGTTATTTTGTGGCGATATAATTGAAATCAGGCTTCCAGGTATGGAAAATATTTTGCTTACCGAAAATAGAAATGGAATAATTGTACCTATTTATTTATTTATTTTTGTGTTATCTTATCTGCCATTCACACACACTAAACCATATAAGAATAAATAAATATAGAAGAAAAAGAAAAATGAGCTATTTAATGTTGAAAAGTTTCGTCAACTGCATTCCCTTCCAACTCGTTTGGTTTCCTTTGGTGAAGTCTTGTCTCTTGTTGTGTCGCTTTATTCTTATATGTATTTTGTTTTTTTTTTTTTTTTGAGTGGCAAGTGCTAGAAAAGCTACTTTAGTGCTGACAGGCAACAATAACAACAACAACAATCATATATGTATGTACTTGGAACTTGTGTCTTTGTCGTGTGGCCATGGCCAATGCTCTCTCTCTATCTCTTTCTTTGTCTGTCTTTCTCTCACCAGTCAGCCTCCATGTGGGCAGAGTTCAACGTTTCGTTTTTATATGCTAATTCAGACAAAACCAACCAACAACTACTAGAGATATATGTAAACTGTGTGTGTATGTGTGGGTAATCTTAAATCAAAAATTGAGATGTGATTAAAAATGTCGCAATCCTGCGCTGTTGAACTCGAACAGAAAGAAATCAGGAAAATAACTTCATATACTTAGTCATTCGGGACACAATCGTTCAGTAATGTAGGAATACGCAAAATGCTGTAAACATATTTGTTTTATCTTGGCTCAGAGTACTCAAAGTTTTCGAATGATTCGATTATGAAATCATGCGGATATAGAGATCCATTTATTCGGTTTCGTTTGCTTAAAGTTGCTAAAAACTTCTTTAAATGGTTCAAATTTTTGTTATCAATTACACAGGCCGACATGATTTTTGGTGACATTAACTAGAGAGGTGTTCTTAACTAATTCGGGTAAGCTGATTCTGCCTGCATACTCGGTTTTTGCCCATAACATCCAGATTTTGTGAAATCAGGGGATCTGTGAATTGAAAAATGGGCACCCAAAAGAAACGTAAAATAGTTTTTCTACATTTTCAACAGATTTTAGAATTTCCTGTTGAAGAAAAATAGTTTTATTTTGCAAACATTACTAATAAACAATTTGTTAGATGCATAAGCTTCCAATAATTCTTTAAAATCAAAAAGAAGCAAATTCTTCCCATCCCTATAGCATACTTTTTGGTTCAAATTTTACTCATTTTGGAACCATATCCAAAATGTAAGCTATTATGCATTATAACAAAGAAACGCTTCTTTGATATTTTGTAAATTACTTTTAAATCATACCTAATATAATAATAGGTTAATATAATAATGATTTTAGTATAATAATTTGTTTATATTAAACTATAAAATATTGCAAATGAGGAAATTTTAAATAATTCCAACGTAATTTTTTCAAAATCCTGACGTGATTGACCAAAACTAAGAACAGGACCACAAATTCCATAAAAGTTCAATAACTTAAAACACTTTTTCTTAACTTAAAAAATGGCGGTCTGTGTTAATATGTACACATTTTCTCTAATAAATCTGGGCACAAGTTATCTTATAATATTTAAAGTAGGCACAGTAATCATTCAACTAGATGACAGATTTTATTATAGAGATAATTATCCTATTGAGCCCTTGATTAGTTCAAGGCATTATCCGTTTATTTTTCTTAGTCTATTCTTTGGCTTGGCCCACTCTTTGCTGCACCGCCTATCGCTGATTTTCCATCTTGCTAATGGGTTCATCAACCTTTTGCTGGAAATTGTAGAAGATAGAGAGAGAGGCAGTGAGGTTTTTCTTAATCTTTTTGTCGACAGTTTATCATATCTTTGCGATTTTCGCAACTTTTCTTTTTCTTAGTTGGGTTTTTTATAATTTCACAAAAATAATGTCAAGGCTGATGCATGAAAATTTATTTTCTTATTTTTTTTTGCCAACTTTTTGAGTTCATTTTATCTATTGTCTTGTCTCTCTCTCGGCTTTTGGCCAATGATGTCACGGAGATGTTCAATTTGCTGCTCCAGTTTTCCCCCGTTTCATGCGTTTTGACTTTGTCACGCTTTTCCCCAAGCAATTTTCCACACTTGACTTTGTTTTCTTCTCATTTTCTGTTGTTCTGCTTGGCTTCTAACTAATATTTTGCTCATTGGTGGTTTAACTATTCCCCCTGCTCATGCCCTGGATTGCACTAATGGCAGTTCTGAATGCATTTTATGTTAATGGTCTAGTTTGAGTTTTTTTTCCACTTGTGCCCTGTGTGTGTGTAAAAAACCTTTCGTTTTCTGAAGGCTAAGAGCATTGTTGTAAAAAAAAGCACACTTTTATGTACATAAACAAAAGACATATGGTCCTTAATGCATTTTAGTAAAGCATTTACAAATAGCTTAAGAAGTTTGTAAAAAAGAAACAACAAACAAAAAAAGGTATACTTTTGTAATGTTTGTTTAAATTTAAAAAATGAAAAAGTTAAGTTTTGTCTACACTATTAAATACTTTAAATGTTAACTAAAGATGTCTCTGATTAGTTAGTAAACATGCAAATATCTAGGAATATGTGGATATATTTATTTTAAATTTTATTGATAAAACATTTTGTGTAATTTATTGGCATAATAGATTTGCATCGTCATGTGAACAAGGCGAAAGCATTTTGCCATAATAGATTGAATGAACTACAAGAACAAAGTGCAATTGTTTGGCATGCCTTTTTGCCTCCTCCCCTCTCTCCTTCTCTCTATCTGTCTCTCTATATGGCAATGGCAATTTCAAATTGGCGTCAATTTTGAAGGCCAATTAATGGAACGATCAAACGAAATGAAATGAAACACCATTTATAAATATGAAAAGTGTTGACATTTGCATAGCCTTTCGATTTTTGTTTGTGTTGATTATGTTTATAGGTATAAATAGAAAGCATTTCTAAATTGAGTGCATGTCACTGGCACATCGTTGAGTTTTGAATTGATATAAGCCAAAAAGCACTAACAACCGGATGTGTGAGAGAGGCGAGCAACAAGGAGCTTGGAACACACAAAAGGCCGGAATCTTTATTCTAGGAAATTTCCCATCCGGTTTTCGGTTTTGTACGTCTATTTCATTGAGTGAATCATCATTCTATATCTAAATATATACAAATGACGTATATTATCTAATTCATTCATTTGAGAAGACCTTGAGGTAAAAGTAAAATGCTAAAATGAATACTTATTATTTTTGCACTTGAAGAAATTGATTTGCTCAATTTTACTGGATGAATGAATGGGTCTACCTTAAATATTCTTTTTAGTCTATAGATTTTTCTTAAAGTGTACAAAATTATTAATTTTGCTCATTTATTTTTCAGCAAACTAAACAATAAAGTAAGAAAGACAACTCGGAAATTTGTCTCTCCATCTCATTCTCTTCCTACATCATAAATGTGTTCGGCCAGCAGCTACAAATTAGCGATTTAAGGTGAGTTAAATTTAGTAGATTGGCATATGTCAATGACTAAGAATGTCGAGTCTTTTTTGCCACAATATAAACAATGCGCGTCATTAGGTTAAAGCCGTCCCCCTTTCAGGTTGACCATTAACGTTTGAATGATTACCAAAAAAAACTTAGATGGCCTTTCAAATCGCATATCTGTTTGAGTCGGAATAAAGAAGAGTAATGGTCAACCTGGTGACACTAACGTCATGAAGCGCGGTGTATGTTAATCATAGGATATTTGTGTGCATGTTTTCTTTATTTTTGTATACGTTGAATATTGATTTTTGCACATCTGTCCATTGTGGCATATGTTAGATTAGATTGGGATTACTTTATAAGTGAAACATTGGCGTAATTTGATAGTAATTCCCATAGTGGATTTAAAACCAGATGCATTTATAATATTTGGATTTTCATTGGACTTATCGATTGTAAATTAGCTTGAAACTTTGAGACATTTTATTTCATTTATACAGTGAGTATTGCAAACGGAATTTACATTTAAATTCAATCAGCAACTGCATTTTTCATTGGTACTGAAAGCTTTCTTTGATAGATTCATTTACTAAAGGTCTTATGATTGTTAATATCAATGTGTATGAGCATTTAAATAAATCCACCACTTTGTTATTACACTTTCTTCTAATTTCCGAAATGGAAAACTTCTTAGACATGGCTTGAAATATCAGCCAGAATATTTTAGACACAAGACACAATCTTTGATATCATATTTGCGTTTAAAATAGTTTTTTTTTTAAACTTGTCAAAGATATGTATGTAGTTACATGTGTTTCTTTTAATTTTGTTGGAGCATTTCGTTCTACTGGATGTACAACTAAAGAATAAGGGATGACGATTCGACAAATGCAAGAAGAACAAAGCGACATGACAGTGACCTGTAGTCATACATAGACACCCAAATGGCGGCATTACTACTTCAAGTACTTCAAAAAAAATTTGTTTCTCTTCACTTCTCTTTTCCACATCGGTTGGTGCTGTGTCTGTCGGCCATAAATAGCTTCAATACATAAACATGTCCAAAACTAACTAACAGCAAACCACAAAAACAATGCAGGCAGCAAACAAAACAAAAAAAAAAAGGAAAAAAAAACAACATGTGCCGTAATTTTAACGTGTTTTTTGGTTTAAACTTATGGTTCAATAAACTCAGCACAAACTAATTACAGCATAAAAACAACCAAAAGCCTAAGCATCGACTATAAGATACCTTGCTTTAAGTGGAATTTATGTTATTTTGCAGTCAAAACAGTTTTTACAATTTTTATCTTCACAATTTTCTTCTGAATTTTCTATCTAAAATTTATAGACAATTCAGAAGAACGAAATTGGCTAGAGGAACCCAAAGACACAATTTACAGGTTAAGATAAGAACCAAAATATCCTTTTTGGGGTCTACCGATTGGAAACTTGTCTATTCTATGTGAATACTTGGAAATGACTCTCTCGTAGATAATTTCAAACCACAAATAAACCTCTCTACTTTAGGTACTAGGTATAAAAAAAACAAAAATATTTTACGAGTATAACATGCAAATTTAACTAGAAAATATTTCAAAACTAATTATGAAAACTAAGTTTCAAATAGATGCATGACTGAGAGAGACAGAGAGAGAGAGAGGGAGAGAGACAGACAGAGAGAGAGAGAGAGAAGAAGAATGATTGAAAACGTCAAATGAAATAGAATAGATAAAAAGGTCAATTTCAGAAAATCTCATCCATAATGCAATCTGGTTGACAAAATTGTCATTTGCGTAAAGATTTTTGGCCTAAACCCAACAAAACAAAAAAAAAAGCAATACAAATCCAAACTAACCATGGCAAACAGGCCATAGAAATCAATTAAAATGCCATTAAAATGAAACAGAAATTGAAATTAAAACTGTCAAACTGTACATAGAAGATATAAACACTAATAGCCCAAAGAGAGCAAAGCAATTAAAAATAGTTTCAATTCGTTTTGGCTAGTTTCAATTTCGATTTCGATAAACCATCGCATCTGTATGTGTCTATGTGTGTGTGTGTGTGTGATGGCCCAATAAACTTTGCACTTTTCAACGATTGGCCCGTGGCCAATTTGTTTTAAAATTTGCTAACTAATTAAAAACAAAAAACCAAAAACAAAAAACGCATGATGCATAATAGCAATAGTAGGTGGTAAAACAATATAAAAAAGGACACAGCAGGTTAAAAAAAATAACGTACAATTGAACTAAAAATGCAAAAAGGATTTTGACCCTAATTAGAAGAGGCTAAGACAACTCAATGTCACCTACATATATAATACAATATGTTATGAATCGATATTCTTATGATATTTTCATACATGGTGAAGTTTGAAATTGAATTTTATATATTTTTAGTCAATTTTATTTATGTAAATATTTTTATGTGACATTTGCCAAAATTAACTGCTTAGAAAGGTTAGTTCTTTGTGAAAGGTTTTTTAAAATTCTGTAATTTTTTTCCTTCTTTTTAATCATTGTTTTTTATGAGTGATATGAATATGAAAGATATTAAATATTTTGGCATTTCAGTTCTATCTCTTTGTAGGAGTAGAAGTCCTTCATTTAAGGAACTATAAATTTCCTTTTGTCTTTAATAAAACAAGTCTCTATAAAGGCTATGCTTATGATTGGATGTTTTTAAACAGCTTTGCTTTAATTTAAACAAATTTGAAATGTTTTTGTTAGTCATTAAATGGAAGTCTAACCTGAATGCAATGCAACTGACTTCTTGCATTGGCCAATATCCGCTGGCAATGCATTCAAGCAGCAACAAAAAGCAAACAACAACAACAAATAAAAATAATTCACTGACTGACTGACAGAATGTCAAATAGTTACACAAAGTGGCAGAGAGAGAGAGAAATGGAGCGACAAGGAGGGGAAACACAGTGTGTGTGTGTGGATCATGCACATTGACTTTTTGTTGTTGGCCTTCGTTGACCGGTAACTTCCGTCACCCTATAATAACTATGTCATGTCATCATAAACCCAAACCCAGAGAGTAATCTTTTCTTTCTCCCTAACCCCAAGCCCCCTAACCACCCTCCCCATCTCTTTGTCTCTCGACCTGCCCTTTTAACTGTAAATTACAGTGTGTACACAGTTTCTGTTATGTATCTACGTACATATATACTAAAAGAAGCAAAAACAGAACACAAAAACCAACCTTACATCGTTTTGGTTTACTTCAGCTATTCGATACCCTACACAGTGGGCAATTTTGCTTAATAGTTCAATGGGTATACTTAGGACAAGTCCTTTTTGCTCTTCCTTGGAATGCCCTTTGAGCTAAAAAGGAATAAATTGTGGTTTAAATTCAAAGAAAGGGATCGAATTCAGATTTAATCCAATGCCATTTACTTTATTCACTAACTTCTTGCTAAAAGTGTGTAATCTCTTTATACACACACGTTTATAGAGTATAAAAAATGATTCATGCGCAACTAGAAAACTTGTTTGCTAACAACAACAACAACAACAACAACAACAGCAGCAACAACAAACAACAACAAAAGCAACCAACGAACCATCACGTTGCATCTGTGGATGAAAAATCTCTAAGAATCAAGTTTAAAAGTTTTTCTTCTTTTTGTTTTTTTTTGGTTTGTTACTTTTCCTACCCAATTATATTGAGAAATGTTTATTAGGGGCCACGCCCTATTTATTGAATTGCAAGCCTCCGTTTTTTTTTTCTTCTTGTACTGCGGTCGCTTAACTTTCCAATTGATAATTGGATTTGCGTTTTGCTGATTGGAAACCAAAAACCGAGAATCGAACCAAAAGAAACCAGCCCCTTACCTTATATGGATCGAAGGATGGCGATCGATCGATCGGCTTGATTGAACCCCGCACCAAATGAGCCCAGCTGATTCATTCCATTGGCCTCAATTAAACAGTTGGTCAAGGTTTGCATTAAGCGAACGTGCTTATCGCTATCAAAATTCTATAGAGTCGAATTTTTTTTCTATCAACTTAGACCTTATCAGTAATCAATTTCCATGTGTGTGTGTGTTTCGTAGACCTTTAACTGTAATAAAAGGTATTGAAATGGCGCCGTGTCGGCACTTATATGGCCATTAATTGCAATAACAACTAAAATACAAATTGAAAAAATTCACATGAGATAAGACTTTCAATGAATATGTGTTTATTTTTACAAATTATTATCAAGAAATCAGGAAATTTACTCTTTAAAGGGTAAGAGTGGGGTATTATTATAATAAATGCAATCTGTTAATGTTTATAGTTCTCTTTAAACATCGGGCCTAGGCTGAGCTCTGCTATAAACTTGCTCGGTAAAGTGTCTTTCTATATAAACAACTTTATTTAGTTATCGAATTTGGTATGTACATATATTTACTATTTACATTTGTTCAATGTGTCCCTTAGTAAAGCTTGCTTGTTGCTTTATATATTTTACATAAAAAAGGACAAAAATTATCCTAGATTTGTTATATATTTTCCGTTTCATCCTATCTTACTTGAACTAGGGTAAAATTACCCACAATTTTTGCCTTAATCCATAGAGAAACATATACAGAATATTTTATATTTATCCCTTCACAATGTTTTCAAAAAGTGAGTTTTAAAACGCTCCTTTATAGTAAGGATATTAGTAGATCTATTTATTCTCTTCCCTTTTCACAATCTATCAAGAACAAGCCAAAAAAAAACATTAATTTATATATAATGTTTAGATATCTCTGTATTGTTGTTGAGCTTCCAGCTTCTAAGTCTAAACCTCTTTCATTCCTTTTATTGTTTTAACTTTTCTAAAATCATAATCTTGTCTAAAAACATATGACTAACAGCTATTACCATCAACACGCGATTTTAAAAGTGGTTATAATATAATTTTAAACATTTTTTGTTTGCAATTTTTGTTATTAACCACATTTGGTGTGTCAAAACTTTTGGGAAATTATTGTTTAGATCTTACGAGGTTGGATCGATTACTTTTAACAAATGGTTCTTGTTTGTTGTTTGTTTTGCATCAGATTTTATTTAAAGCACGTGCGTTGGCTTAAGTATTGTTTTATTCACTTTAAGCCATGGCCACTTGAAGTGGTTTTTAATAAACATTTTGGCGCTTGCCACCCACGCACACAACGACACACACACACATGAAGAGAGACACCTGCCTACGTTTACTTGATATTGTGGTCATTTAACGTCAGCTACTTTGGCTATAAAATTTATGCCATAATACGATTTACTAGAATGTGGGCGTGGCGTCACCTCAATTTTTGAGACATATTTTCTTGGCATCGCGTGCACACACACTCGACTCGATATACATATGTTAATATGTGTGTGTGTGTGAGTGTGTGTTGGCGTGCTCTGGCCAATTGTTTGGTACACCTCAGGCCCTCACCCTCACTCCTCCGATTCTATCTCCAAGCGATTCATTGACCAGATTTCATGACTCTGCACAATATAATTGAAATAGTTGCTCATGTTTTTGTTATTGTGTTGCCATCGATGTTGGTTAGAAATAATGCGGCTTGGAAATTGTTGGCTACCATTTAGCCACACGAGTTGGCCATGAACCAGTGACGGTTTTTTTCCCCCCCCAATTCATTGTTTATAGTTTTTTTTTCTTTCCATTTTTGTACAAAATAAAAAAGGAAAAAAGTAAAAACTGGTGTCTAGCCATTACAAAGAAAAAGTGAAATAACAATAAAAGAAAAATTAAAAATTGTTGGTATTTAAACAAAAGTACATATTTGTATGGCAATTCAATGGAAATTTAATTTCAATTAACAGCGTCTATGAGACGAGAAACTTCAAAATGCATTCAATAGATGAAATTTGGCCACATGTAAAGCCAGTTTGATATAAAATAGTATATGTATATAAAGCAGGTCTCAAATAATTAGTTTAAATACAAGTTAATATTGTAACAATTTACTCGAAATACTTGTTCATTTTTATCAAATTTTTTAATCTATTTTTTGAATGAATTAAGAAAGAATAAATAAATTACTTTCATTTTGTGTTAAATATAGAATGTTCAAGAAATATATATATATTTGAGCTTAGAATAAAATGCACCGATCGGTTGTATATATTTTTATATTTTTTATCATGGCCGACGATAGACAACATCTTTAGGCCACAATCAATGCCAATGCATTCCTCAGCAAATTGCAAAACAAATGCCAAATGAACAAAATGTTTGTGCTGTGCAAACATCTCTCGAGAGGCAACAACAACAACAAGTTTCTCTTGATCAAAATAGAGGGAGATAAAACTTCTCGTAATAGAATTGAACAGAATGCAATTACGCAATTTCATTTTCACATAATTTCATTACACATTTATGCAGAAAAGCAAAGCGAAAAAGAAAATAAAATTAAGCGAGTTAATAGCAATTGAAAGTTACTATGGCATGGCTTTTAAATTCTTAAGTCAGTCAATCAATCAAACACTCTGTCAATCACTTACTCAAGAGTTCACTGACTTGCTCAGGCAGGGGAAAATATTGTTGACCTAAAAAACTGCAACTTGGAAAACTGTTTTTCTGTTTTTCTGCGCTATGGAACAATAAAGTCGTCTCGACAATGGACGACAGCGGCATCGGCATCTATAGCTTTGAAATGTGCTGTCATCACAATAATGAAAATAGTAATAATAATGAAAACGATCATAATGCTGATTATGCGAGACTACCACCACACACATGAGCAGCGCGAGGCAGTGGTCACTCTTGTCCAATGGACGACCAGTGACGGATTCTGCAAGAGCAAGCCAGAGAAATTATCTTTCAATAGAAACGAGTTATTTATTCGTATAAAGAGTAGGGAGGAAATGGGTATATTCAAAATGAGACGCATTCCATGCTTAATCGAATACAATGAATAGAGATATAGGAGCACAAAGTATTCGAAAAAATGTTGTATTTGCTTTGTACTCACTCGCATAATATTCACAACTACTTACTCAACTTACTTTACAAGTTAATTTTGCTTGTTTTATTTATTTAAACTTTAAATTTTAAAGATATTTGAATATATTCATTCGTATTTGTAAATGGCTTAGAATCGCCCAAAAACGTTTTACTAACTTTAGTTAAAATAACGATCAGATAAAAATGTATATAACCAAAAGCTAAATATAACTTAATTTAAATGCCCTTATGTTATAGCCCTTTATATATCTAAATCCGCTCGTGATTTGAACAAAATAGAAATGAACTATTTTTTTTATCAGATTAAATTTATGACAATTTTCATGCTTTTGGGCAGGTCAATTGGCGGCACTAAATTATAGTTTTTTTAGGCCAATCAACATTCTTCACGATCCCCAGATGAGCGAAACAGAGACTAACAAGGGGAACTTCAGGTATGCGAATCACCGATTTGGATGAATTTTGGATATGTTGTAGAATACCCCGTCATTTGAAGCTGTGTGAAATATTTCGGCGCACTATTCTATATTTTCCTAATAAATCGGCTTTAAAGTTATAGCTTTGGTGACTTATAAGTAAAACGCCGAGTGGTCTACAAGCAGCTCGACGGTGTAAGGGGTAGAGGTCCTGCCTTAAATCGACGGAACTCTGGTTCAACCCCCGCCCGAAGCTAGTTAGTTTTGGGTTTTCTTTTTTTTTTTTGCTTTTTCAATAATTATTTTTGTCTAATAGCGAAATAGGTCTTTTGATGATTTGTGATTGGATTCATTTTTTATGCCTTTACAAAAACATATATATAATATAGACGCAAAATAGACTAATTAACTTCTGCCTTCACATTTTTTGTTGTGATATAAATCATAAAAACATGATATCCGTATGTATATTTTCTCAAGACTATGAACATGTTTAAATAATGCTTTTGTGCAAAAACATACCAACTTTAAACCAATTTTAAGGAAACAAACGAAATAAAAATTTTGGAAAACCACTTTCTAATCTGAAGCGAACCATGCATACTTGAGCATTCCCTTCAATATCAGAGATGACAAGTGGAATTGCCCCGTCTTTGACGGGGATTTTACTTTAGTACAGTCTTCTTTTGATTAAATTTCTCGATTTTCTTCTATAAGCGTTAAGGAGTTTTGCATTCTCTTTATCATATTTTAAACTTACCTAAAAAATACAGTACATAATGGCGTGCGTATAGCTGGTATTACCTTAAGCGTACAAGTTAATAATAATAATTTGCATCTACAATAATTTCGACATACATAAAAAATGTTTCCAATTACAAATCATCAAAAGACCTATTTCGCTATTAGACAAAAATAATTATTGAAAAAGCAAAAAAAAAAAAAAAGAAAACCCAAAACTAACTAGCTTCGGGCGGGGGTTGAACCAGAGTTCCGTCGATTTAAGGCAGGACCTCTACCCCTTACACCGTCGAGCTGCTTGTAGACCACTCGGCGTTTTACTTATAAGTCACCAAAGCTATAACTTTAAAGCCGATTTATTAGGAAAATATAGAATAGTGCGCCGAAATATTTCACACAGCTTCAAATTATGGGGCATTCTACAACATATCCAAAATTCATCCAAATCGGTGATTCGCATACCTGAAGTTCCCCTTGTAAGAGGGAAAGAGAGATAGAGAGAGATAAAGAGAGACAGAAAGTTGGAGAGAAAAAATGTAATACGGCTTATTATTATTATTATTGTTATCTGTGGCACTTCCTTGATTCAATGTGTGTTGCATGCAACTCTTTGGATATACATTTTGTACATGTGTTACTCCACATGCCGCAATTGCATGAGGCAGAACCGAAAGTGGTAGGTACCAAGAGAGAGAAAGAGAGAGAGTGAGAGAGGGGCATTACTTGCCCCACATACAAATGTGTGAGTTGGATTTCTGTTGCTGCTGTTGGTGGGGGCCTTGCAGCGTTTTTCATTTCTCCTCTGGCCTGTTGGGCCTTCTTTTTTTTTTTGGCGTGTGCTCACTCAATTAGCGCCCAGAGGAGCGAAACAGCAACAGAAACAACAAGAAGAAGAAGCAAAAAGCTGAAATAAAAATTGCAATTGCAACAATCGCATCGGCCGAGGATTGTGCAAAAATATATCTCTCTTTCTGCTAACTAACTGCAACATGAAATTGTCGAATAACAATTGTTAAAGCTGTTTTTTTCTTCTTCTTCTTCTTTTGCTTCTGTTTGATATGTGTGAATAAGATTTGGTTTCATCCAAGTGGCTAACAAGCTGCCAGTACTGAGGGTGGGGTGGAGGAGAGAAAATCGTTTAAAAATATGCCTCAGGCCACACATTTCGGTGTGGTTGTTCAATGTTTGCAATGAAAATGCCAAACAAAACGAGCAAAAAAAAAACAAAAAAAATAGTTGTATAAATAAAATACAACACAACAAAAACAAAAAAAAAACAATGTACTATATAAATAACTTTTGGTTTTTCATTTGGTTGCACTTTAAATGGTTGCTGCTTGGTTAGCTTTTCTACTTTCGATTCACAACTTATTTATAACACAATCATGGCAAAAACTCACACACAGACTCACGAATTTCAAAATTATAGACGAATAGAAATTGTAATAGATAAATTTTTAGACCGATTCTTGTTACATTTAGTAATAACTTTGACATACTCAAGAGTTTTGAGTTGGAGATTGGGTTGTTCTTCATAAAGATCGTAGAACGAGATACAATTTGCTGTATACTTACTATCAAGTATATCAAGAATCACAGAAATGCTTGAAATTTAACTATCAAAACATACACTTCCATTCTTTAGATTGTAACATTCATTCAGATGACAAATTTGGCATTGATTGGAAATCTACTTTCGAGAGCAACATTTGTGATGCATTTTTTTATACTCTACAATAATTTTAAAAGTACAAAGGTTCTAAACAGATCTTGACTTAACCCAATTACAATTAATGACACCATGACACACCGCATAACCTTAGGTAATTGCTCAGATTTACGAAACAACTTTTATCTTGAGATAAGTATAATATATATGGCCTTAATTGCCTTATTAAAATACCATTTAACAATGCAGTCATCATTGGTATTAGTCATGACTATGAAATAGATGCAATTATTACTCATACGCCACGTACACCAAAATTACTCTAACGAAATTGAATTTTTTGAAAAATGTACACTCTTTATTCTAAATTTCGGAGAATTTGTATATAAATATGTTACGCACCTTACAATCCGTTACGATGTTAGAACTGCGAGCCAACAAATAACTTGATTGAGACATCTAATCCATTTTAGAGAGCCGAATAGCAACTTGTTTCTCGTGAAAGTGAAACATATGGGATCTAAAATGCCTTTGAAAGTGAAACTTTCTAACATTATTTCTAGCGTGTGTGTGTGTGTGCGTGTGTTTGTCCACTTGCTAAGTACTTGACAGACGTATGTGATGTTATTATGAAAGTAAATGGGCGGGGGATGTCAACAGTTTTGTATTTGTTTAACAAATAAACAAAGATTCCAATTTATTTCTCTCTCTCGCTCGTTCTCTCTCTTTGTCTCGGGTTTATTTGGTATTGCCTTATGGGAATCAATTTGCCATGCAAACTGCATCATGTTTATTAGATTCAATAAATATTTTTGGTAATACTACATCTCAACAAGGTGTTAACCTTGTTCGCTCTCTTGATGTTTTCAATGGCGAAAGCCCATTTTTGGTAGCTATTTCACTTTCCTGTCTATACAATTTTGGGATTTATCATGGTCAGCCTGGGGGGAGGAGGAGAAGGATGCGATACAGCAGCAGCAATTCATCATCACACCGAAACATCGTATTAGAGATTTGTCATGGCAGCTAGTAGACGAATAATTAAAGACTTTCACCTGCGCCAGCAAATGCAGATGCCCATTTTCATGGCCAAGCCAATGCACTTGAAATAGGCACATTGCCTTTTTGCAACAGAAAAACAGAAAAAAAACGAGAGACACATTTCTTAATAGCCGCTTTTCACGCACGGTCGTTGAGCCTCCTCGCCGCCCCATGAAGACATCAAAAAGCAACTCATCAAATCAAAGAGGAGTGGACAATGCGTGAAAATTACAATTTTCTTTGCACCATGGTCTGACCGTCCGTCGGACATTGTGACACTGTCGACCATGTATCCCCAGGGGCGGGTCGAAGTCGTACATCGTAAATCTGCATACTCACTGGCCAAGTCTCTAGGGTATATAAAGTGGACATTGAACTAAAAAGTAGTAACAAAAGTGACAAAATACTAAAAAATTCATCAAAATTAGATGGATTTTTGTTAACTTTGAAAGGCCATGAAGTTGTAATACCATTTATGAGGGGAAAGTCAGTTAAACTTTAAATTCTTCCTGTACTTGCCATGATTTTTTGCTCTAAAGACTGTTCTGTTTATATCATTTCAACCTCTATGACGTCATATGCTTAAATTTTTATATTATTAACTTATATACATTTACGGTTTCGAGCTAAAATTAAGAAGCTTAACCTTTTTTATCACATCATAAACTAAATAAACAAGACACGTACAAAAAGTAAATGCAACTTAGTTTCCAAAAACAAAAGATAGATAATAACAAGAGACAGAGAACACGAATGATTTCATCTCATCTAATTTGACTACACTCTACACTCTTATATATATATATCTAGAGATAAACTTGTATATGTTGGTTGCCATGGCATTGCAACTTTAACCTTAGTTGGTAATTTATGTTTGCTATGCAGAGAGTCACTTGTTGCTGCAGTGTGGTTGATGTTGTTGTTGTTGCTGTTGTTGTTGCTGTTGTTGTTGCTGTTAGTTAATCATCTCTCTTATATCATTTGACCTCGACAAGAGTTCGAAACCGTCTCCTGCATAATCATACGATCCGTTCATTTTGTTTCTTGTTTTTCATTTTTTTTTTTTCTATCATAATTAACATCTACACAAATAAATGCAATTAGCAGTCACTGCCATTGTTGTTGTTGTTGTTGTTGCTGCTGGTTGGTTCGGCTTAATTGCACTTTCATTGGCATCAGCAGAGTTCATTGTCATTGCAACCAAATAATAATGCTGCGGGATGTTGGGGCCTCCGTGTTAAACTTGATGTTTCTAGCCTACGTTTAAGTATCTAAAAGATACATATACATAGACACACAAACACACACACATAACAAGAACAAGCCAATATAAACAGAAAACTTGGTGCATGGGTCGCACATTTTGTTTAAAAATAACATGAAAATAAGATGAAATCTATCCTGCATATGCCTTTTTGGGCCCACTCGATGCTCTGCACACAGCTGGCTGGCCCCATGGACTCTCAAAACGGGGACGGCTGTTCGCTTCTACAACAACAACAACAACAACAAAAGGCCAAAATGTGTAAACATTGGACCTGGATCCGTTCACTTCCAATACAACATTCATCCTCATTATTAACACCAAGACAGGAAACTATTTCTGTAAAGAGCTCAAACTTAAACTGAATTTCAAACAAATGAGAAAATCAATAAAAGACTTTTGGCTAAAGATTTGTGAGTGGAAAATGCGCAAAATCCAGCTAATAAATAGAGAAATATGAAAGTCTCAGGTAAACTTCCCGCTTACAGCTTAAATATGAAAGAGAATTGAACTTTGTTCTTCTTATATTTCTAACAGCAGCTCTAGATATATCAGAATTTAATTTATTAATTTATTGATTTTAAAGGCAATCCAAACTTTAACAATAATAATTTATTCTAACTTTGAAATGTGAACTAACAATTACAGTCTATAGTTTGGCTTATTAGAATTTACTTTCCATTAGTTTAAATATCTTTTTAAATTAGCATAATAGACAAATTTGTATACATAATTTTGATTCAATTTTTCTCTTCGTCTTTCTTTTGAATTCTGTTTTTTGTTTGTTTCTTCTGAGTTTTGCTCATGTATTACATAATCTCTTTTGCGACATAAATCAAAGTCTTCAACCAGACAAAACATAGAGAAATTTGCATAAAAAGCCAAATAACTATCTAAAATTGTTGATTTGTTTAACTTAATATCTTATACTGTGTGTGTGTGTGTGTAAATACAACAAAAACATTTGATTTCTTATTTCCGCTTATCTCTTTTCGTTGTTGTTTTGGGGTGTGGCATTAAAGAATTGTGTTTTTTTTGGGTATTTGCCGCTGCCAGCACTTGACCCATTCGCCTGGCAATCTGTGGCAACAAACAGAGCTCAAAAGTCTCTACTTATAGAAAGAGAGAGGGAGAAAAAAAAGTTGCAAGTGAAAGCGCCAACTTTATTTCGGAAAATAAAATTTCCTTAAGGCAAGTAAAGAAAAAGGAGAAACAAAAAATAAAACTTGCCGCCTGCAATCATATTTCACCTCTGCAACATTTTTCTGTTGCACTTGCTGTGGTTTCTGACTGTTGTTGTTGTTGTTGTTACTTTGGCTATAAAAATAACTGAACACTTGCCATTGCACACTTGGCCAAGTTTGGCAACTTGACGGCTGCAACCGGCAGCAACAAAAAACCAGTTGTTGCCGTTGCCGTTGCCATTGCTGCCGCCGTTGCCGTTGTTGCTGTTAGCCAAAACTTTTGCCTGCCTAGTATTTCTAACTATTTTCGTCATTTGTTGTAGTTGTTGTTGTTGCTATTGCTGTTGTCAGTCTCTCCCCATGGCAACATTTAATTTCATTCATTGCAGCTCAAACGGCAGCCAAACCTGCCAAAAAAGAAAAAGACCCACAGACAAAGAGACACAAAACATTTTGTGTGAATCTAGCTAAATACAACGACTTTTTAATACTCTACCTTTCTAAAAAAAAGAAGAAACTCTAATAAACTTTTAAGTATTAAAGGGTTAAGACTTTAAAAACTTGAATTTGTGAATAAAAACTCTCCTTATTGAATATAAGAACTTTTAACTTTACTTAATGTCTTGAATAATCAAATGTTAAGTTCCTATGTCAAATGTCCTAAATCAAATGTATTTGATTTCCCTGAACTGCATTATTTCCAATTCAAAAAATAACTTGGCTAAGAGTATTACTGGATTCGTTATATGATGAATGATGAAAATTAATTTCAATCTATTATGTTTTGAGCCACGTGATTTTGCGGCATAGTTTGCCCCTCGTTTTGTTTGTGTTTTGTTGTTGTTGTTGTTGTTGTTGTAGATGGGCTTACAACAATCACAGCAACAACAACAACAACGTGTTTTATTCAACGCCATTCGTCTGAGAGAAGTCGTCTTTCAGTTGAGTTAAGTTTAATGCCATTTTCGTGCCATTTCTAGTTGCAAGTTGAAAAAATTACTCCAAACTCTATATACGAGAATAATATTGTTTTCTATTTTACTGCCATTTAAAATATTTTGTATAATGTTGGTAGCTGTTTTCCTTCTTTTTTTTTGTGATTTATTCGTGATTGCCCCGAATTCCCTTCCATATGTGTTTTTGTTTTCATCGAAGGTTATTTAACTTCAGTTTTAGATATAAATACATTCATATTAAATTTTGGGTTATAAAAATTCCACAAAACCACTAAAAACAGATTTAGAAAATAGAAATGAAATGTTTGAAGATGGATATTCAAAAATTTTTACATTTTATGTATTTATTTATCACAATTAAAACAACTTTTGGTAATAAAATTAACTAATCTTGATGTTTGATTATATATAAATAAAAGTTTACGTAGAAGACAATGAAAATAGAACCTAAAAAGGATATTTGGCAACGAATTTTAGGTCTATAAATTCTAAAGAAAGTGCTAATAGGTCAAAATTGTTTGTTGGAATAAAAATTACAACATTTTGCCTTACCCCGTTGCCCAAAATAAAATAGTGAATTAAACAACTGCTGCAATTTTTTGATATATCGTAAAAAAATCCTCAAAAATTATTATATAAACAGAATTGGCTAGTCTGCTAAAATGTTAAATGTCTGATATTTTGGTTATACCCACACCCCAGGTAATTTGTTTTTTTTTTTTTTTTTTTTTTTTTTTTCAATTTTTGCAGAGAAACGACAATAATAAATTGCTGTTTGGTCCAACCCACATGATAATATATTATATTGTATCTGCAAATATCTTTAATTGGCCTCAACATTGAAATGTCGCCTGGCCTTTGGGTTAAGCATAATTTTTCAACTAGAAATTAATCAACCTTTATTCGCTTTAATTTATTCATATGTATAAATTTGTATTCTTATTTGTTTATTCTTTACAGTTAATGCTGCATATATGACAGACCCACACAAAATTGTCAGCGATTGAGACTGAAGTAAGTAGAGCTTAACAACAAATATATGCAAATTGTTATTAAATTTTCTATGAGCACAAAAAAAAAAATATGTAAAGAAACTTTGTCTGTACCCACTGCAAAAAAAAAAAAAGTAGGAAAAATGGAGCAACCTACACACACACATACACACCCAACTTCTGGTTATATTGTTGTGCAGGCGGCATAAATTTGTGTTGATGATGTTGGTGTAAAATATGTAGGTACATATAGTATAGAATGTGGATCCAAGTATGTATGTATGTACTTACAAATAAATGTATTGTAAACTGGAGCGGAAATCAGGACATGGAGATTCTAGAGTAAAAATGAGGTCAGCTATTTCCAAAGGATGACTCGTTAGATAGGATGCTGTGTGCTTTATGGTGTGTGTGCATGAATTTAGGATGTAATCTACTTACACTTTGCTCTGAATCATTTGTATACTCTAAAAAAAGGTATATTACTGTAACTTATATCTTTCAATATATTGAAATTGATGAACACTGGGTCTTAGCTGGCTTGATGTCAATAGATCTTATATAGGGTTTTTACTCATAGACAGCACAAAAAATGCTTCAAAATGGCTATACTTTTCTTTAATTACTGCTTTATACATTATGAATCGGGCTATATAAAATTATACTATAACTGTCGTTGGTAATATAGATAGTTGATCAGAGCAGAATGAGACAAATATTTAATGGGACAGGCAATTTTAAGAATCTTTAACGATCCAAAGGAAGGAGAATTAAAAGTAGTTGCTACACATCGATTTATATTCTTTTACAAAGTAATTACATTTGTTTTTAGAGATGTGACTTTTAATTTAGTGATTACTACAATTAAGACGTTGCTTTATTTTAGTATTTTATTTAAAACATTTTGAGCCGTTTATGCTGCATTAATTAGCAAAGGTAACCGATTGTTGCCCTAACATTTCGCACTCGTGATGTCATTTTGCCCGTCAGCTTTATAATAAAATTGATTTTGCATTAAAATTTGTTTTTTTTTGTTTTTGGCGTTATTCGAGTATATTGTTTTTTGGGCACATTGTTGCGAGCTGGCAACACTAAAAATCAATTAAATTGCTATTTTTATTTATAATAATAAGAAGAAGAAATACAATAAATACCCAGGCGCCGCCAAAAGATTCACTCTCTTTTTGCCACCTCTCTCTCACTCTCTCTCTCTCTCTCTTTCTCTCTCGCTGTCTCCATCTCTTTTTTCTATGCCACTTTTTCTTTTTAGCTGCCAAAATGTTTGACCAACCGCACATCGTGCACATCGTTTGCTGACCCAAATATTCCTTTAGGCTAAGAATAGCGAAAATAAGTATCTAAATGATATGTTTTAAACAATTTTTTCGCGTGCTCTGTTGCCCGTCCATGCCTCAAATTACAATTTAGAGTGAGCCAGACATAGAAAGAGCATAAGTGAATGTTTTAAAGAAAAAAAATGTAAGCAAAAGAAAGAAAGAAAAAGTTGGCAAATTTAAACTTTAATTTAAGTTACTTGGCACTCTAATGCTAAAAGAAAAGTTCTGCAACATTTTGAGTGGAAAAACTTGCAAACACTAAAAGAAATGAATTTCCTAGGAAACTCCATGCAAATGAGTCCAGATTCTGCATTCTAAACTTCATTTTTTTGATTGGTTAACTAATTCATTTGGCAATTGCTTTTACCCCCTTCTTCTCTTTAAAGTATTGAACTACTATTATTTACATTAACCTAAAGAATCATTGCAAACGAATCTCTAAAGTCTGATCTTATTCTATGTTTTTATAAGATTAATTGATTATTTCTTTTGTTGTAGTTTGGTTTAATGGTCTATTGTTGCTAGACATTAATTAAAGGTGATTTATTAAAAACATGCCTCTTGTCTTTCAACTAAAAGGCTTTATTTAATTTATAAGAATAGGCGAATAATATATGTATATGTTGCATTTGTTTGTATTTTGGCTTTCAACCAAAAGTATTAACAAATTTGCACCATTTTCTCACTTGTCATCTTGTTTTAGTCAAACTTAATTTGTGGCGCTCTTGTATGCATTTTCAAATGTTTTCCATATTTGTGAGTGCCCCTACTAAACAAGTATACATACATATATATGTATAAATACTAATGTATGGATACATACCATATACATACATATACTCTTTCTCTTTTGTTTCGTTTTTTTACTTAGAGATTTTCAATGTATTTCCGCATTGCGTCTTTTGTGGTTGTTGTTCGTCATAGATCAATTTGTTGCAATTTAAACAATTCCCAGTGGTGTAGTTCTGTGTATTCGGTAACGCCCAAAATTCTAATACTCTTCCACGTTGCCAAAATTAGAAAATCAAGCAGAGATCAATCAAGAGTTTTTTTTTAACTATTTCATTCTCTTTTTTCCAATGAAAAAGGGAGTCCCCTTTCCATTTATATCTCTTTTCAATGGAAAGGGGGTGGTATTCTTTCAATTTATCCGTTTAAATTATACAAATTTTCTGTATTAAATAGCTCTTCAAAGTGTTGGAATGAATTCTTATTATTTTCACACTCATTTATGAATTTTACATACCTTGAATCTCATTTCATTAATAAATATTTTGCGAGAGTTCGACAAAGGAACATTAATCTGACATGTACAATTGCCAAATTCCATTCAGTTACAATATTATGATTAAAATTTTTTAAGCATGGATAAGAAAATAATCATTAATAGAAGCTACAGTAATGTATGTATATATGAACACATTAAAATATGGCAAAATTGCAGAAATAACTTTTTGTTTATTTCATGATTACGAATCTTTACGAATCAGTTTTCTGATTTTGTGTATAATTTCTAACTAATATATAAACCTATATGTATATAAAAGGTTCGAACTAGCGATAGTTAAATTTCATGACCTTGTAATCAACATTTACAATATAAAATTGTAAGCATTAATGTTTCCAAAAAGCAAAAAACGTTTATTACAAAAAAAATTCAATTGATTAATCCCAATTTATCATAGCTTGATTTAGACATTTTATAATTTTGCTGGGCAACTTTTTCTATTAACAAAACCCATTCACGTCGCTGTCACAATTACATATATTATATGTAAATATATTTATAGATTTCTAACAAACAATTCTTATACATACATATATGACAATAATATATATTTAAATTACGTGACTTTGAAGTGGGAAATTTTTGATAATGGAATAGAAAGTCTTCTTTTTTGTGGTTTTCTTATCGATGTTGTTATTGCGCTTGTTTCTTTAACAAACATTATCTTTAATGTGATTGTGTGTGTGTGTCTATTCGATTGACAACGAAAACATTTGTTTCTTTTTATAGATAAGTTATTTCTACATCAGCCAAGTATAATGTTGGTTTAAAGGAATGAAAATGTTTATATCTGTAATTTACATTCAAGTAGCAAGTGTAGAATTCGAGTATATAGATAGATAAATAGTTAAATTCATCAGATCATCATTCGGGTGAGCTTTATTTGTCACCCTCACCTTATTATGGATGAGATGTCAACGAACAAGGTTCTCATATGGCTTAATGAAGGCGGTGGGGGGGTGGTGGTTCAGTTTTCCTTGTTTTTTGTTACACTCATTGTACCTTTGTATAGGATTCATACTGGATTCGTATTTAAAATGCTCGACATTATATTGCAAATGTTTCATTAGCAAGCAAGTCGCTACTGAAGTCACAACGAAATTGTAACGAGAAAATTTACATCAATTTTGTGCGAAAAGGAAAAAAAAGTTATAAACAAAAATTAATTAATTCAACGATAAGGGAAAAATTGTAGAATCACTTGACACACGAGGTAAGAAGCAAAACATTTTTTGGATACAAAAATGTTAAATGATTATTAATTCTTGTTTCATTTTGGCAATTGGCCAAGTTGAAATCAAAAAAAAAATCAAATTGTGTACATCACGTCTATTACGCGGGGGGAACCTTGATCTTGTCCGATCTGTCAGGGGCCATGTGGAAGATATTTCGCATAAAATTGCAAATATTGGAAAATGTTGTTGATATTTTGAACTATAGAATTTTCGACGCCCACACAAAAAATGAGTCATCAAACAAACAAACAAACAAGCAAAAGCACATTATCACAAAGGGAAGCAAGTTGTTTCCACCCCTTGACATTTATTCGCGTATCCTGCCTCAACAGGCCAAATGTTAACTGGTTGATGGGTCCCTCTTTTACAACTGATGAGAAAAATCGATAAGCCCGACTGTCATACATATGTACGTACATACATACATACATATATACTTGTCGTTTCATTTTCCTTTCGCTTTAATTTTCATGTTTAATCTTCCCTCCCGCTTGTCCTTTCATCCATTGTCAGTTGTGACATAATCCTTGTAGCATACCATGTGCCCAATATGTCGCGCAAGCCAACTGAGAGAAAGAGAAATGACTCGGAGTGTTGTGGTAGCCAGCCGGCAGCAGCAGTTAGCGTCCAAGTGTCGCCAGTGCCTCGCCTGAACCCGCCTCGTCTTTCCTTTTCATTTGAGTGCCCTGCCTCAAGTTGCAAGAAATGATTTCTTTCTTCTAGCTTTTTATTTTAGATGTGCGTGAGCTTTTTATGACTTAACTGGCGCCAATCGAATTTGTTTAATAGAAATTGGAATAAAACTCACCGCACACCATGTACATACATATATGTATGTATCTACTTCGTTTACAGTAGTGACCACAAATTTAAGGCGTTTAGTGTTCTCGGATTTCAGATCTAATTGAAGTGATTACCTGAAAAAACTGCCTCAATTTACATTAACCCCTGAATTCGTTATATGGCCAATTGAAATTCTAAGTTTGTTATATAATTTTTGGGTCTTTCGGTAAGTTGTCGTTATTCGATACTAAAAAACTCCTCTTTTTCAACCACAAAAGAAGTGAATCGAATTCCTCGTCAAATGATATTCTAGAATGCTTTCAAAGTCTTACAAAAGGAGGTATCATTCCAAACTAAGTCCACTGTAAATCTCATGAAAAGAATCAAACTCAAAAACTTATTCAACATCCATGGAACTACATAGTTTATACAGCACATACATACATACATATATAGACAATTTCAAACGAGGTCGATCCTTATTATAAATTGTCTTGGCAGCAACTTCTTTAGCCTACAAATGCTGCCCACGTAATAGGCATTCCTTTTGAGTGGAATGATTCAAAGAAAGGGTTCGCCATTGTTTTGTTGCATAAATAATTGAAATTATTCAGTTGCGCCCTTAAAAGAGATGCCACTCCATGACGATGTCTATTGTTGAATTCACCAACAACAATAGACAAAAGCGCTGAATAAGCAGGCAATTTTTGTTTTTCCCAAATCGAATCCAAGCAGTCAATTTCTAACTAAAGTTTGAATGCTTTTGATTTAGTAGAAAATAAACCTTCGAATAAGTAACATTGCTAAAAAATATTTTCTTACAAAAAAAAATATACATATTGAAATTTTTTCCTTTTTTGAACGCTTTTTTTTTTTAAAACCAAAAGAATCAATTACAAATTCATTGTAAAACCATTGTCGAAAATCGAAAAAAGAAAAAGCAATATAAAATCGAACTTAAGTGCGCCATCAAGGAGGTATTCTCATTGTGCAATTATGTATCCAACAAATCTGGGCAAACAGAATGGGGCTTTGGTGCTAGAGGTATTAAAGGTTCTCGGTCGTCCGGCTACCATTTGTGAGATTGCGGAACGTGTGGCCAATATCTATAAAGTGCCATTGGATCGCATACAACCAGTTGTGGGGGATGTCCTTCAATCCGGTGTACAGCATGGTTTCTTCAGCTATTACAATCGACGTTATACGGTCGATAAGCATACGGTTGATCAGCTAAGAAGCGATATCGATGAATATGCCACAAAAATTTTATCTATGAGCCGCGCTGGTTGCAATGCTGCTGGTTGTGGTGGTGGTGGTAGTGTCAATGGCAATAGCAATCTACAGATTCCTCAACCATCAACATTAATGTTGAAACTAGAAAAATTGGATGATTCGCCGCCATTTCAACTCAATCAGAATCGTTCCACTGGCGAGAGACGTGAGCGTACACCATCTGGAGATGCCCCAACAATGGATGCGATTCGTGTGGAGTTGCCACTTTGAATTGAATCCATTTTGTCCATTTTGTATTTTATACATACATAAGCACACCCAAAAAATAAAGAATGACGCCAATGCTTGGATGGATCCACCTCTTCGAGCAGTTCAAAATGAAAAAAATAATTCAAAAAAAGCCCAAAATATTATGCGTCACATAAAATGGGGCAATGTCCTGGCTATTGTCCTCTCACAAAGAGGAAGTGTAATAGCCAAGTTGTCATGTGGTTGGTTTACTTTTTCACATAGCTTTGATGAAGTTTATGCATTATTATTTATATGTATGTGTCCATTGACAGGTTGTTGCCTGTCTAGGCAAAGGCCCCGAACTCCACCAACTAACCAACATCTTTTGTAGTCTGTCTGGCCTTCCTTTCCTTTCTCTTCTCTTGCCTTCTTTTGTTCGGCCACTCATTGTCAGTGATGGGATGAGTAATCCTCTTTGTGTCCGTCCTTAAACTTTCGATTCATTTCTCTCTCCTTGTTGTTATGCATTTAATTGAAGCATGAAGAGATTCTCAACTCTGAGCGGAAATATATAAATAAACAGAGTCTACGTTTAAGTCGAGTAATATAATTCTTCAGATTGAAAACGCTTTTCATGCAGATAAGCAGTGTCTGTGTCGGTGTCATTGACATATGTGTGTTTATATAGTAACCGATTTGATTTGATTTCTGGTAAAGAATGAGATGATGGGTTTTGCCACAGACAGTGGCAGGAATCGTTTTTGAATGTGGAAATTTTAGCAGTTTAATCGTTTTTCTCAGCCTTCCTTTATCATTGATTCAATTTGGGACACATTTCGGTGAAGTTCAGAGAAATGTAATTGCAGTTTTATTTTTTGCACATTGAGTATATCAAAAAAGATTTCATTTTGCCCTTTGTTCAACTTAATTAATTAAAATTAATTTGACAGTCAGACAAAGAACAAAATCTTATAGAGGAAGAACATAAGAGAGAAAGACAACAATGAACAACATGTAAATCAAAAAGTTGTCAAATTAAAATTTATTTACAAAATCCACACATACACACACAACAATATATCTGTAGATATACATACATACATATACATAGATTTATGTTTGTATATATTGTGTATTATGTTTTTAAGGGACATGCAGCCGCAGCGCGTGTCGTTGAGCTGTAATTAAATTAATTTCTATAATGCCAGGTAAATAATATTGGTTGAGACGACTCACAAACTCAATCAACAACACGTCAACGATTATATATATATATACATATACATACAACAATTTACAAATTCTGTATTTTGTTGTCTTCTTAACCACATTATTCTAAACTTTTTTGCGTCTGTATTTTTGTGTCTTTCGCAGAATGAGCCGCCAACACCAGCGGCACCACCATCACCACCCGCTGCAGCAGCAGCAGCTGGCGGCCAACCAGCAACAGCTGACGGCTCAGCAGCAACAACAACAGGCTCTGCTTATGGAGGAGCATGCTGCAGCCGCCAAGGCGGCGGAGTTGTTCGATCTGCTCTGTGTGGCGACAACAATGCGACAGATTCTGGCCTTGCATCGGGAAATGTGCGAGGCGGTTGGTCTGCGTCCATCGCCACTGAATGATTTCTATCCCAAGCTTAAGGCCAAGGTGAGATCATGGAAGGCGCAGGCATTGTGGAAGAAATTTGATGCACGTGCTGCCCATCGGGTGTATGGCAAGGGTATGGCATGTTCGGGGACCCGAGTCCTGGTCATTGGAGCCGGACCGTGTGGCCTGCGAACGGCCATTGAGGCTCAATTGTTGGGCGCCAAAGTTGTGGTGCTAGAGAAACGAGATCGTATTACCCGCAATAATGTGCTGCATCTATGGCCATTTGTCATCACGGATCTCAGGAACTTGGGAGCGAAGAAGTTCTATGGCAAATTCTGTGCTGGTTCCATTGATCACATCTCGATCCGTCAGCTGCAATGTATGCTGCTAAAGGTTGCTCTACTCCTGGGCGTTGAGATCCATGAGGGTGTAAGTTTCGAGCATCCTTTGGAGCCGAGTGAAGACAGCACCACTGGTTGGAGGGCAGCAGTGAGTCCAGCCGATCATGCCGTCTCTCATTATGAGTTTGATGTCCTGATTGGTGCCGATGGCAAGAGGAATATGTTGGATTTTCGGCGTAAAGAGTTCCGCGGCAAGCTGGCCATAGCCATAACGGCCAATTTCATTAATAAGAAAACCGAGGCTGAGGCCAAAGTGGAGGAGATCAGCGGTGTGGCCTTCATTTTCAATCAGGCATTCTTTAAAGAACTTTACGGCAAAACGGGCATCGATCTGGAGAATATTGTGTACTATAAGGATGAAACACATTATTTTGTAATGACCGCCAAAAAGCATAGTCTTATCGATAAGGGTGTCATCATTGAGGATATGGCCGATCCTGGTGAACTATTGGCCGCTGCCAATGTCGATACTCAAAAGCTCCATGACTATGCCCGCGAAGCAGCCGAATTCTCGACACAATATCAAATGCCTAATTTGGAATTCGCTGTCAATCATTATGGCAAACCAGATGTAGCCATGTTTGATTTTACTTCAATGTTTGCCGCCGAAATGTCCTGCCGTGTCATTGTGCGTAAGGGTTGTCGCCTTATGCAGTGCCTTGTGGGTGACAGCCTACTGGAACCATTTTGGCCCACCGGCTCGGGATGTGCTCGAGGTTTTCTCTCCAGCATGGATGCCGCCTATGCCATTAAACTCTGGTCCAATCCACAAAACAGTACACTCGGTGTTCTGGCCCAACGAGAGAGTATCTATCGGTTGCTCAATCAGACCACACCGGATACCCTGCAACGTGATATTAGCGCCTATACGGTAGATCCGGCCACACGTTATCCAAATCTTAATCGTGAGTCGGTAAATAGTTGGCAGGTCAAGCATCTGATTGATACCGATGATCCGACGATATTGGAGCAGACATTCATGGATGCCACACATGCCACGCTGCAATTACCTCGCATGGAGACTCCGGGCAGACGCAAGCGACGCAGTGGAGGTGGGGAAACCGAATGTTAATTATTATAGTACAGTTTAAATAAAATGATTTGATTTTCCAACAGATCTTTTGCCTCAGGGTACCAGTTTATTGCGCTGGATCAGTGCTCAGCTAAATGCCTATCATTTTGCTGCCGAAATGAAGGAACCATCCGATGTCTTTCGCAATGGACGCGTTTTGTGTGCCCTCATCAATCGGTAAATTTATCATAGTCATTTTATATCAATTCGAAATTCATTTCATATTCTCGACATTCCTTTCTAGCTATCGTCCTGATCTAATTGATTATGCGGCCACCAAGGATATGACTCCCATGGAATCAAATGAGTTGGCCTTTGCTGTGCTTGATCGTGAACTGCACATTGATCGTATTATGAGTGCCAAGCAATCGATCGAGTTGACTGAAATTGAATCCAGCAAATGGTTGAATTACTTAGATCAGATATGTGAAGTATTTCGTGGCGAAATACCTCACATTAAGCATCCAAAGATGGATTTCAGTGATTTGCGGCAAAAGTATCGCATGAATCACACCCATGCGCAGCCAGATTTCTCCAAATTGCTGCAAACCAAACCCAAGGCTAAGTCACCGATGCAGGATGCTGTGGATATACCAACAACAGTGCAACGTCGCTCAGTTCTTGATGATGAGCGGGCCAAGAGGCAGCGGCGGCATGAGCAGCTACTAAACAGTGGCAATGCAACAGCCGCCAGCGGTGGTGCAGGTGGAGGCGGTAGTCCATCCACCAACTTGCCACAGGGTGTGTTAAAGATAACGATTATGAAATCTGGCCTACTCAACTGATTGAAACATGTGCTTAATAATTGTTGACTTGATTCACATTTACTTTCGTTTCAAAATAATAAAAACAAAAACTGGCTAAACGAAAAACGAATTTAAATATCAATTTCTAAAGCAAACATTTTTGTAGTTGTTTCAATTAGTTGTCAGCCTTATGCTTGATTCTTAAACTAAACTTGATTCATAGACTAAATTGTACTTTCTTGTTTTATAGGTCAAAGTGATCGCAGGTCAAAGAAGCGACGACAGGCCGATAAAACGGCCAATATTGTGAGTAAATTTAAACGCCTTAAACGATTTTTAATAAACATCCTAAGTTATGTTACATTATTAATTATATTATGTTATTGGTTTGCCTGAATATTTAATTTCAAGTAGCCATTCATAATGCAGTTAATAAGCTATAAGAAAGATCACATTTCGAATACATGTACATATAATACATACAAACATAATGCCTATCAATATAATATATACATAACTCTCTCTCTCTCTCGATCATATACCTATATTAGCTCTATATAAATATATACATAAATGAATTGTTATTGTTGAAATTTTTTAATATTAATACATACGTACATACATACTACACCCACCTGCGTATCAAGGTAAAACTCATGCTGAAAACAGCTCTCTTTCATGAAATCAATAATGCCATAAATGCATATGAAACCATTAATGAGGTCAGTTCAATTCTTGTGTCCAACTATGTACTGTCCGTCCCATGTTGTCCTTTCATTTGTTTAAGCCATCTGTGATTCTTCTAACCTTTATCATATCCATACAACAATTTTCTCTACTAACCCCAAATCGTTAGTGAAGTAGTCCATCCTCTTTCACTGTCTGCAATTACAATTTCGTACAAACCTCTGTCCATATATCTAAAATGTGCCGAGCAGGAGGAGCGGCAGCTGCGTTTGAAAGAGATCGAAGAGAATCGACAGGATCGCATGAGCAAGCGACGTCAGCAACGTTATCATCAGACCCAAAACTTTTACAAGAGTCTGCAATTACTGCAGGCGGGTAAACTATTAAGAGAAGGCAATGCCGAAGGTGGCGTAGCCGAGGATGGCAGCTCCTTTGAGGACTATTCCATATTTCTCTATCGTCAGCAGGCTCCGGTATTTAATGATCGCGTTAAGGATCTTGAACGCAAACTTTTGTTTCCTGTAAGCAAACCGATGAACTGTCCGCCTGTTGCCTGTTCGTTTGTTCGTTCGTTAGGTTAAACGCCGACCTTGTCTAACCATTTGACTCTATATTGGCATGATTGACAACTAATCAAACAGTGTGATTAAATATTGGTTCAGCATTGCATTTTAGGACCTGCCAACTAACTTTTTAGATAAATCGCTTGATCAAAGAATTAAGTTGAATCTCAACTAAAAAAAGGATTCTCGTTGTCACTTTTGAGTCTATTTTCCCGTTGTTGTTTAAACTAAATATATAGATTAAGATATGCTGCCTTAATAATTTGTTGCTATTTTCTTAAACTGATGTCAGGTTAATATATATATATATATATATTACATAATGAAAAGCTCTTGTTCATTTAATGTTTTTGAAATACTAAAAATTGATTTCGATTTTCTTATGTTGGTTGCATATTTTTAATTTTGTTGTTGCTTTTTTTTCGATTTTTATTGTTTATTGTTAAAATAATGAAGCTATGAATTTTTTATTTAAAAAATATTGAATATATCAATTTTTTTTGATTTCCTAAATCCTGAAATCCTTCTACAAACCTAAACAACCTGATAACACACAAAACAAACAAACACTTTCAATTGCCACACACCACAACCAACCAAAAAAAAGGATCGAGAACGTAGCGATATACCATCTGCCCAGCCCCGGAGTGCTGCCGACGAGCAATTCAGCGATCGCATCAAGAATATGGAACAGCGGATGACATCACGCGGTGGCTTGGGCAGTGATAAAAAGCCCAAAGATCTGATGCGAGCGATTGGTAAAATCGATTCGAATGATTGGAATGTGCGTGAAATTGAAAAGAAAATTGAATTGTCGAAGAAAACGGAAATCCATGGACCCAAGGGACGTGAGAAGGTGCCCAAATGGAGTAAAGAGCAATTTCAGGCACGACAGCATAAAATGTCCAAGCCCCAGCGTCAGGATTCACGTGAGGCGGAAAAATTTAAGGATATCGATCAGACAATCAAGAATCTGGATAAACAATTGAAGGAGGGTCACAATCTGGATGTGGGTGAGCGCGGTCGCAATAAGGTCGCCTCCATAGCTGGTCAATTTGTGAAGAAGGACGATGGTACATCGGAGGAAAAGAATGCTAGTAGCAATGCCACCACCAATACCAATACAAACACAGTCATACCAAAATCTGTGAGTAATTATCCTTTGTTCCTTGTGTTTTGTGTTCCGGGGGGGCTTTGTTTTGTTTTAATTTTGATTTTGATTTTATTTTTAATATTTTGATTTGATTTTTGAGTTTTGTTAATTTTTGGTTTAAGTTTTGTAAGTTGTATAGTGCTTATGGCTTTTTTTCCTATTTTTATTTATGTGGTTAAGGGGATTCCCCGTGTTTCTGCTGCCGCTGCTGTTGCTGTTGTTGTTGTTGTTGTTCTTAGAGTGCAATCAATTCATAGGTCACACACATACAAAACACACACACACACAACCGCATCAATCTATACATTATCTATGCACAAAATCATTTATCTTGAATGCCAATTTAACTTGTGGTTTAAGTCCTTAGTATTTCCTTTTAAACTGCTATACTAATCTAATTCAATTCTCCCGCTTAGAGCTCTAAGGTGGCGCTGGCCTTCAAGAAGCAGGCTGCATCGGAAAAATGTCGCTTCTGCAAGCAAACTGTCTACCTTATGGAAAAGACCACTGTCGAGGGACTGATCCTGCATCGCAATTGCCTTAAGTGTCATCATTGTCATACCAATTTACGCCTAGGTGGCTATGCCTTCGATCGCGACGATCCCCAGGGTCGTTTCTATTGCACACAGCATTTCCGACTGCCAGCCAAACCATTGCCACAGCGCAGCAACAAGGCAAGAGTAAGTGGAAAATATATTTAAAATAGAAATAGAATGTTTTCTAATGCTCTGTCTCTCTCGCTAGAAATCTGCTGGAGCTCAGGGTGCAGCCACTACTGGATCTGCTGCTCCTGCCGCTGCTGAGCCCATGGACACTACACCATTGCGGGACCAAGTTGACTTATTGGAAACCTCACGTGCCTCGGCAGCAGCTGCGGCTGCTGCCTCTGCTGATGCCATGTCCGATGATGAGGCCAATGTAATTGATGAGCATGAATGGTCTGGACGTAATTTCCTACCAGAATCGAATAATGATTCACAATCAGAACTCTCAAGTTCCGATGAATCGGATACGGAATCGGACTCCGAGTTGTTTGAGGAAGCTGATGATTCACCGTTCGGTGCACAAACTCTACAATTGGCCTCGGATTGGATTGGAAAGCAATATTGCGAGGATAGCGATGATTCGGATGACTTTTATGATTCCAGTGAAGGTATAGCAGGTTAGCTGGCATTTATATACTTAAAGATCAAAATAAATTTTCCCAAATATTCATTTCTCCTTTAGATGATGGTAAGGATGATACCGAAGGCGAGGAATTCAAAAAGGCCCGTGAAAAGCGACGCGAGGAAGTGCGTCTGCAACCGTTGCCTGCCAACCTGCCCACAGATACCGAAACGGAGGTAAGCAACATTTTATGCACTATTGCCCATGGTTAAGGAAATAACTAATATATCTTTATATATTTATTTATATTCTTTTATTACTATTATTATTATCGATGTTCATTCTGAAAAACTTTTCATTCCTGTCCTTCCTCATATCCATCCATGTTGGTGTTGGTATTTCATTCTAAAATGTAGAAGCTAAAATTAAATGCAGATAATAAAGAGAATAATGAACGCGCTTCCCTTAAGTCGATCAATTCGTTTGAATCGGCTAAGAGTCAACTGGAAACGCCCACGCCTACGCCCATGCCCACCACTCGTGTCGAGTTGGAGCAACTGGAACGTAATGCTCCACGTAAATTTAGCAGTGAAATCGAAGCAATTAGCGAGAAATTATATCATATGAATAATATGGTGAAAATGAACAAAGACCTTGAAGTTTTGGCCAAAGAGAATTTGGTCAAGAGCGATATATTGCGTAAGCTGACACTCAAGGAGAAATGGTTGGCGGAGAATGCAGCCATAGCAGCAGGAATGGCCAATCCAACCATAGCACCAGTACAACCTCAACTTACTTCTCCTCCCAAATCCAAGTTCGATGAGAAATACGAAAAGGTTGTGAGTCCTTCCCCATCATCCAATCTATTAGTGGTTGAACCTAAACCCAAGCCAGTGATTGATTTCGATTTGAACGAACTAAAGCCACGTAAACCAAATTTTGATGAACGTCCCCAAGAAATGCTGCCCAAACCGGCCAGCCTTCAAAAGCCAATCAAGCCAAGTCCTAAGCCAGAACAAAAGAACGGAACCAGCACTAATGTAAGTCGCTCCAATAGTATGAAGAGTAATGCCAGCTCCAGTGGGGGCAGTCCACGTCTGAAGAAGACAACGACACCCAAAATGCATATTCAAAATATCCTGGGCACAATTAAGAAAATTGAACGACAACAAAGTAAAGAAGCAGAAGACGACGAAGAAGAAGATGCCATGGATGTAGATGTGCCGCAGGATAACAAAGAATTGAGCAATAAACTCAAAGAGATTCAAGCCAGCAGCTTTGCCGGCACCATGGATCATATAAAATCGCAGCTAACCATGCCAACAGTTAGTAGTTCTCAGGCGGCAGCAACAATGGATCTATCCAAATACTTTCCCAATCAAAAGCAGGAAAAGAACACATCGGCCAATACGAATAAGAATCAAAAAACTTTAAAAGATGTCGATCTAGCTAAATATTTTCCCAGTAGTCCAGTGCCACAGCGAAGAACAGTCGAAACGGTGGCCGAAAAACTCAAGAAATCACAGACTGAGGCTTCCCTAGCCAAGCCTAAAGAGATAACTCCACCTGCTTCCCAATCGGAGGAGAATAAAACTAAGCCTGTGCCACCAAAGCGTCAAGCCTCGTTGGGTCAAAATTTTAGTTTACGTGACCATCAAATGGACGGAGCTGTCGATTTAACCAAAAAGAAGGCACCCACAAAGGTGGCGGTGGTTAATACGGCGAAGAAACCAGCAACAACTACAACCAGTGTGGGTAAAGCCACTACAACAACCAAAGGTAAAGTGAAAATCGTGAAGAAAATTGTACCCAAAGGCACTAAGGCGGCTAAAAAAGCGGCGGCAGAAGCTGCAGCAGCAACAGCAGCGGCAACTACAACTACAACAACCGCGGAGAAGGAACCACCACGCGATGAAGCGGAACGCATTCTGGATGAAATCTTGGGTGATGGCGGTGCAACACGTTCCCCCAGCTCTGAGTATCAAAAACTTTTCCAAGATGAAAAATCGCCTAGTGATTTATCCGATAATATTGATCGTATTCTCGAAGAGACGGGTCTGAATTTGGAATTGGGTTTACCACGACGCAGCAGCAGCAAACCCAAGTTACAAAAGACCAAATCCCTTGGCGAGGGTGATTTCGAAATGAAGCCATCGTCTCCACGCCTCACCGGAGTACAGAATATACTTAAACGTTTCGAATCACTCAGTTCGGTTAGTTCACACAACAGTGAGGATCAGGCATTCAAATTGCGACGCATGGAATCAACTACCAGTAATCTGAGTAATCTCAATCGTTCACGTGAATCGTTATTGTCGGCCACGAGTGATTCAATGAGTGATTTGGAAAAGACCATGGACTATTTACGCAACGAATGGCGTAATGAGGCCACAAACTTTTTGCAGAAAAAGCGCAATAAGTTCTATGCCCAGAAAGAGGAACAGCAGCAAAAGCAGGCTGAAATCAATTCCAAACCAGATCCAATCAGAGATCTTCCCGTGCAATATCGCGAATCTAAAATATCCAAATTCTTTGGACTCGGTTCACGAAAATCACCCGAGAAACGCAAATCACCAATTAAGAAAAAGAAGTCACCCACAAAGAGTCAAAAGGTGACAGCCTCAAAAGCCAATAATTCTCTGGAAGAGTTGGCCAACATAAGCAATGCCCGTCAGGCTAAGCAGGCACAAAAGAAAGCCAATAAATTAAATGTTGTTAGTAACAAGCCAGTGGAGAAACCGGCACAAAAACCGACCACACCTGTTCCAGATGATTTTGAGATTCTCGATTTGCTGGACAAGGCCACAGAAGCCAAAGAACATGAAAGGGCACAGACAAAGAGTCCGGCCATAGAATCATTAGTTGATGGAACTCCAATAGATAATCCGGTGATTAATCAAACCATTCCCATTGAGGATATTAAAAACTTGCCAAAGACAGGATGTGACAAGTCCTTGAACAATTCACGACGCGGTTCGCAGGCTAGTTTAATACTTTCACGGCGAAACTCAGGTGATATATCTCTAACAGAGAAGCTGAATCAAGATGCTCTTGCTGCTCTCAGTCAATTGAAAAAGGAGCATCAGTCTCAGGATGTGGAAGAGCTCTTCCAGAGCATGGTTGAGGAAATGGATCAGGAGCCAAAAGCCATAGACATTGAAGATGTGGATGCTGATGCGGATTCATTGTGCACCACCATTAGCAAAAGTCCCAGTGCTCAACCCATCACTGTGGTAAAGCGAGGTAGCTCAGAGGAGCATAGCATTGAGAAGCTATTTGGCAATTTCTCTGATGAAATGCTAGTGAATGTTGAATTCGATTCCAACGATGAGCTGATTGGCATAAGCCCACGTGCCACAGTCCATTCCAGTGAATCGGCGGATCGTGATTTCATAGATAAACTAGAGTCACTAGAACGAGATGTTGAGCCTGTAGTTATGAATACGTTTCATAATGACATTATTAAAGATGATGAGGTTGATGGTTTGCATTTTCCATCGCGTCCACAGCGTCGTCAAAAGAGCAGTTCCTCATCCAGTGAGCCGACCATGCCAGTGCCTCCTCAACGCCTGAAAAATAAATTAGCCAAACTAGACCCCGAAAATATGCCGCCTTCAGTACAAGATCTACTGGAACAACATGTCCACCCAGATAGATTGGAAATAGAAAAGCCTAGAGAAGCGCAAGAAGCATTAAGGTTCCCCACAATAGTTGTGGAGCAGGATGAAATGCTGGAAAGGGATCGAGTTCTTGATCAGAATGAAATGCTGCAAAGGGATGAAGTTCTTAAGCAGAATGAAATGCTGGGAAGGGATGAAGTTCTTGATCAGACTGAAATGCTGCCAATGGATCAAGTTGATGGCGCTGTTTCAACGAAAACTGTGGAGGTCAAGGAAAAGCCAACAAATACTCCAAAGAGTCAAACCAGTTCTCTTAAAAGCGAGAATTCCTCACAAGGCAGTCTCAATGAAGTTCCTAAAATTGTGACCCCACCAAAACAGGCTAGCAAGGAAAATTCCAGTGACTGGGATATGGAAAAAATGCCAGCCTCACCCATGCCGCGGCGCAAACAACAAACACAAAGAACAACTGTCTCCAAGGAGAGTTCCTTGGAATGGGACATGGAAAAGATGCCGAATAGTCCCATGCCGCCACGTCGAAACAAACTACTCCGCAACATATCTCCAAGTAATTCAATCCAACTACTTAACAATATATCTGACGTCAATGAGGAGGCAGCTCAACGTCGACTTATCGACGACATTGAACGAGAACGTCGTCAGGCTCTAATAAAGCGTGATGAAAACTTTGAAGTGATAGCAGCGGAGCAAAGGAGACGTGACTCCCTTCAGAGCAGCAGTAACTCAAGCAGCAAACGTAGTCTACCTCCTCCTTCATCCACGTCCAAACCAACCACAATGAAGAGCTCCCAGTCGAGAGCCACAACTCAGGACACTAATCGCACAGATGTAACCAAACGAGAGGGAACTCCTCCCATGTTCAAGAAACTAGATCTTGATGGAACATCCACACCATTAGACTCCACAACGTGCTCTACGCGTCGTAGCTCATTTGCATTTATAGAGTTGCAGGATAACAAACCAGTGATTGTCCCAATGCCCAAGAAGCTGAAACTACCGAAAAAGGAAGCCATCAAATTTGTTCCCGAAATAATTTCAGCCGATGAACCTGTGCCAGAGGTTTTCCAAGGTCGTTCATGGCCAAAGGCGCAAATAGAGGGTTTGACCATGGCCAGCGACGACGAAGATCTCGACGACCTAGATGAGGAGGAGAAGAGAAAGAAACTTTTACCCGAATATGCTCGCTCCGACTCGCCGCCTTCGGCTGCTTTTAAAAATCGACAATGGCCCGATGGCAAAACAGTTTTTCCAAAGGAACAACGTGCTGATTCTATAGAGTCGGACGATATTCTCGGCCTACTGAAGGCCAGCAAGCGACGTGATCTGTCCAATGGTTCAGCTGCTATACGAAATAAACCACGTTCTCAATCCCCACAGCCTTTTAAGCCACTGACAGCAAGCTCTCGCCAGAGTTCGAAATCGTACAGTGACCTCAAGAAAGGTGCCTCCACTCACGCCTCACTGCAGTCGCTATCGGCTCATTCTAGTCAGGATGCCACCGATAGTCACTCAACAACGGCCACAACAGTGACCACATCACGGCCAGCAGTAAGCTACATTAACTATGATGAATCGGTGGATGCCAGCACTAAAGCTCTATTGGATCGCAGTAAGAAGCTGCACAATCGAAAGCGTGATTTTGTTAATGAACGTGTAGTGGAGCGGAATCCCTATATGCGCGATGTCATACGTAGTACGGATCGCAATGATTACTACGATGGGGCAGATGATGATCTATCTAGCTATCGTCCGCGACATTATGCTCCCTCACCAACGACAACTGCAAGTCGTTTTCCCAGCACTTCAACGCACCGCAGCAACAACTATGACTACCTCAGCCGAAGACCACTCAGCTATGCATCAGCACTTGGAGGAGGCACCACCACCACCTCCCCTTATTATCCAAGTACAACAGCATCATCGACACCGCGAAGTTCCCATCTCAGTGATCTTTTCAAACGTCGCAGTCCGGCATCAAGTTCCAGATATGGCGATTACAGTCATCTACCATCAACAACCAGCAAAGAGTCGTGCGTTATCTCTTAGTTGTTAGACCACCTTAACGATTTAATTTTGATATCTTTATTATTATTATTATTATTATTCTTAAATATGGAAAACACCCTAGACGACGACTCAATTATTATTACTACTGAGAAACGAATGAACCCTGAGAAACAACCAACCAACCAACCCAACCCAATACTCTGTAATACACACTAGGTCTTAAAATCTGAATCATTCTACGTAAATCCAAGCAACCAACCAACCACACCAACCAACCAAACAACCAACCAACTGCTAGTCCGCCCGCCCGCCTATCTGCTCTAGATGTGCAACGCCTACCGTTTAGACAATTATCACAGAGAAAAACAGAGAGAGAGAGAGAGAGAGTAACACAATTATTAGAACATTTTTCATATCCAAATCAAAATGCATCTGGGTACGATCTATGAAGGTAAATTCTCAATTAGAAATCTGTTGACAAATGTTGCGCCTAACCCTTAAAGCAGCCCGAGCCACAAAATCAAGTTTGTAGTAGTCTCTAAAAAAAAATATTAGAGAATGGAGAAATTGTTTCGTCGTTTCGTCTATATCCCATTTGTCGTTTTTTACAAAAGCCTCTCTAACCCAAAAAGCCACTACCAAATAACTGGAAGATCTAACATCAAATTTATTGTCGTCTTGTGTGTGTTTTTTTGTCTTGTCTTTGTTTCGTACCTTTCTGGATCGTACCTGCTGAAGAGGCATGTCGCTGCCAATTAATTATTAAAATTATTAACTCTCAATTACTCTGACTAATGGATGATGCATGACCCAATGCCGCCCCAGAGTTTAAGGGCAATCAAATAGAAACTCCTTTATTACGGATGATTATCTATAGAGCTCTTTACTCTCCAAGCTTTGTTCAATGCGTTTATATTTCTTTCTGTTTTTTGTTTTTAATGCGCTTTATTTTTCTTGTTGTGTGTGTTTTGGAGAACAAAAACTAATCCAATGCCTTGATTTGTTTTTCTCGATTGCTTACATTTGCAGGTACAAAGCGAATCCGACAGCACATGGCCTGACGAAGTTGAGCTTAACTCTGCCACAGAAATATCCACCGATTCCGAATTTGATAACGACGAAATCATACGGCAGGCACCAAAAATCTTTATCGACGATACACACCTAAGAAAGCCCACTAAAGTCCAGGTAAGTCATTGACTTGAAATAGTTGAGATAACTAACTTAACTTACTTATGTTCTTAGATCAAGTCCTCCATTATTACGCCCAGTGCCTCGGGATTGCACCAAAAACAATTGGCTTCTCGCGAAAAAGGTGGCAGCTATTTGCAAAAATATCAGCCCCAGCAACCGCCACTGCCACAGTTTAAGCCACTGGTTCAGGTCGATCCCACTTTGTTAATTAATAGTCAACGCGGTGCTCCCCTACAAAATCCACGTCCTGGTGATTATTTGCTAAATAAAACAGCCAGCACCGAGGGCATTGCCTCGAAGAAGAGTCTGGAGTTGAAGAAACGTTACCTGCTGGGCGAACCAGCTAATGGCAATAAGATACAAAAATCGGGATCCACATCGGTTCTCGATTCACGTATACGTAGTTTCCAATCGAACATCTCTGAATGTCAGAAGTTATTGAATCCCAGCAGTGACATCAGTGCAGGCATGCGTTCCTTCCTGGACAGAACCAAACTGGGCGAAGGTCAGAACAATGATCTTATGCGTTCGGCTACCAGCAATGTGATTAATGATTTACGGGTGGAACTAAAAATCCAAAAGGCTCCATCGAGCAACTCTACGGACAATGAGAAGGAGAATGTATTTGTCAATAGCAAAAACGAGTTGAACAAAGGCATGGAGTACACGGATGCGGTGAATGCCACTCTCCTGGAACAGCTTGGTCGCAAGAATGCAACTCCCACAACGCCCACGAACAATAAAACTGTAATCGAAGTAATCGATTTAGTTACACCCGAGAAGGGTTCAATACCCATTATTGATCTGACTACTTTGGAGACTCCAAGGAAATTAGCCGATGGCATTATTGAAGTAGATGATCGTCTTACCCCTGATAGCAATAAAATCAGTGATCTGATCAGTGAAAAAGGAGACCAACCAGAGCCAGATGTGTCTAAGGATGTGAAGGAATGTATTCCAGATATATTGGGTGACATAAGGACAGATAAGCATGTGAAGCCAGGCGGAGGACACACCGAAGACGAGCAGAGTCTTCTCTGTCAATCAGATGAGGAGAAGCGTGACTCACCGGAGAAAGAGAATGCCGATCCTGATCAATACGATGATACTCAGGATGCAGTTCAAATTCAAGTGCCGAATATACCATGGAGCAAACCAAAATCAGAGATTATATCGACCACGGCTAGCAGTGGCGGTACAAGTTGCTCCAGCTCAAACAGTTCCAGCATTGAGGACATTCAACATTATATACTGGAGTCTACAACAAGTCCGGACACACAAACAACGACGCCAGCGACTGGCAAACACAATGTGCCACGTCTTGAGGTGCACGATACGACTGGAGCCCTAATGGAAGTGGATAGCCTAATGATTGTCAATGGCAAGTATATCGGTGATCCGGAGGATGTCAAATATCTGGAAATGCCAGCAGATGTGATAGTTCCAGCGCCGGCGGTACTAAAGACCAGCGAACTGGAGGATGACCACGATGGGGATGTAGAGCCAGTCACGGCTACTCCAGAGCCCGCAGAGTGTACGGTCATCGAGGCCGATCGAGGGCAGATTGTTGTAGACCCTTGTCCATTGCCCGAAATGGGACCACCTAAATTGAAATTTGATAGCAAAAATGAAAACAAAATCGAAAGTCTCAAGAATCTACCTCTTATTGTGGATCATCAAATAGAACATAGTCAGGTGGTAAAGCCGATAACCCTTAACTTGAGTAGTGTGGCCAAAACACCAGATACCCCGACCACACCCACAGCCCACGATAGTGATAAGACTCCCACGGGACAAGAGGTTCACTCACGGGGTTCCGATTCCGAAACTGAGGCCACTGGAACTGGACAAGTGTTAACAGAGACCGAGTTATCGGATTGGACGGCTGATGATTGCATTTCAGAGAATTTCGTAGATATGGAATTCGTACTAAACTCAAACAAAGGCACCATGAAGCGTCGCAAAGAGAAGAGACGAAGCGCCGGAATGAAACTTCCCAGCAGCCATGATGTAATCCATGAGTTGGCCAAACAAGCGCCAGTTGCCGAAATGGAGGGCATTCTTCATGCCATTGACATCGATGACATTGAGTTTATGGACACGGGATCGGAGGGATCTTGTGCTGAGGCCTATTGTGCCACAAATACAGCTTTGCTGCACAATCGCGGCTATATGGAATATATAGAGACCGATTCAAAACAGCAGCAGCGATCCCAGCAACAGCAAAAGCCAAACCCTCCAATTCAACCAGCTAAGCTGCTGCCATCGTTGATAACGAAACGCGATGAGAAACTGGGCATTGACTATATTGAGCAGGGATCCTACATATTGCACGATGACGCCAAGACCCCAGTGAATGAGACACCATTGCCCGTTATGAGTCAATCTTTGACCGACTCGAGCACTCTAAACGAACTGGACGACGATAGTTTGGGTATTGGAATGGGCACGTCACAGACACAGCCCACAACTACGGAGGAGAGCGAGGCTCTAACTGTGGTGACCAGCCCATTGGACACGTCTTCGCCCCAGGTGCTCGATCATTTTGCCTCACTGCTGGCATCGGGCAAGGCAGATGGGTCCACGCCCAGCAGCTCGGAGCAACAGCCAAAGACTTCAACAGTGACAACTAGTAGCAGCGGTGCCAGTAGTTCCACTCCTGGACCTCAGGCGGCCGCTAAGGAAACTGCTCCAGCCGAAGAGGATCTGCAAATCCAGTTTGAATATGTGAGAGCTCTGCAGCAGAGGATTTCGCAGATTAGCACACAGCGTCGCAAAAGTTCCAAGGGGGAGGCACCACCAAATCTGCAAACTGCAACTGTGATAGAATCAACAAATGCCGCCGCCTCCGATTATCCAAACGATGAGACGACCATGCGACCCAGAAGCAGCAGCTCTTCCAGCAAAGTACCAGAGATACCCACGCTCAGTAGCAAACTGGAAGAGATCACCAAGGAGAGGACCAAGCAAAAGGATCTCATACACGATTTGGTTATGGATAAATTGCAGTCGAAGAAGCAGCTAAATGCCGAGAAACGACTGCACAGGAGTCGTCAACGCAGTCTTCTGACTAGTGGCTATGCCAGTGGCTCCAGTCTGAGTCCCACTCCCAAGTTGGCGGCAGCTGCCAGCACACAGGATACTAATTGCTCTAGCCAGGCGCATTATCATGTATCGACAGCCGAAGAGCAGCGACCCAGTAAGACACAGCCTAATCCTCTGCAGAAGTCGGCCACTGCCACATATGTGTCGCCCTATCGCACTGTCCAGGCGCCAACTAGGAGCACTGATGCCTACAAGCCACGCCCCTTTAGCGAGCATATAGATGCCGAACAGATTAAACTACTCGATCGTTACAAATTGAATAAAACTTCGTCGTTTAATAATGGCAAAATGAGTGAAGCATTTGTCACGCCCATTGCACCGGGACGCACACATCGTGCTGGTGTACAACACGCAGCTCCAGCTGAAATAAATATATCCGCATCGACAGAAAACTTGCGCAGTGAGGCCAGAGCCCGTGCCCGTCTCAAGTCGAATTCAGAGTTGGGTCTGAGTCCGGAGGAGAAGATGCAGCTACTACGCAAGCGCTTGCATTACGATCCCAATGCCAAGCAACAGCTAGAGGACACGCAGTCCGGTGAACTGGCCGCCCGGGCCCGCAAAATGAGCGCATCCAAGAGCGTCAATGATCTGGCCTACATGGTCAGTTTGCAACAGCAGCAACAGTCGCAGCACAACCTCGACAAGGATCAAGCCAAGACGCCTGATTTTACATCCGATCCCAATTTGGCAGCTAGCAGCAGTCAGGATCAACAGCTGAAAACCAAATCGAGCAAGAGATCAAACAAGGATCCCGAACGCCGCAAGAGTCTGATTCAATCTCTATCGAGTTTCTTCCACAAGGGAAGTAACAGTAGCTCCACATCGCCAACAGTTTCGACCAGTCCCAAAGAGCAAGGCGCCGCCGTCGCAGCTGCCTCTGCCAGTCTCTCTGACCAAGCAGAGCGACCCGGCACCAGAAGCAGCGCCACCCCGCCAATCTCTGATGCAGGCAGTGGCAGCGGTGGGGTCTTTAGTCGTTTCCGCATCTCACCAAAGTCCAAGGAGAAGTCGAAGGTAAGTTTTTTGTTAATATTTTTCGTTAGTCCTAAAGTTTTTGTACTGTGTAACTCATGGATTCGGTGTGTGGGTGTATTTCATATTTATTAATGTTTTATTGTTTCGATTTAATGTGTAACCAATAAAAAAAACAACAAACAAACTTTCCAATCATTTTACAGTCTTGCTTTGATCTGAGGAATTTCGGTTATGGTGTAAGAACAATTTCATAAAACTTTATTATTCATTTCTATTTAGACAAAGAAAACAAAAAAACACAAACACATTTTGGCTAATTTTTTCGTTTAAAGTAATTTCTGCATGTAATTTGTGTGTCAATTTGTGTAATTTAGTCTAATTTTATTTTAAAATTTTTCCATCAAAACCTCATTAACTACATTTCTACTTTTGTGTTTTTTGATTTTGCTTTTAATTTTCTCTGCAATTTTGAGTTGGTTTTTATTTATAATTTATTACGATTTATTTTTCATTTTCTTTTCACACTTGCAGCTTAAAATATTCAAGTTATAATTTAAGTTTTCTATTTGGGATTTATTTAAGTAATTTTATTTTTATTTTTTGGTTTGCTTGTGGGCAAATGAATGTGGGAAAAGGTTTTATGTTGTTATTATAAGTTTATTTGGTTTAAGCATTTTTACTTTGTTTTCACTTTTTCCCCCCGCTAAGTTATTAATAAATGTTTTATAACTTACTTTAGTTTTAGTTAAAAATGTTTAAGAATTATAATTTTACGGACATTTGCCATAGGGTTTATGTTAGTTTAAGTATTATGCATGAACGGGAAATTGGAAAATGGTTATGGTGACCCCTACGTCCCATAGAAAATATATACGTATGTTTGGAAACCTTTTTTTTTTTTGCACGTTTGTGATATATTTTCTTTTTTTGGTTATTAACAAAATATAAAATAAATATTCTAATTTGTGTTTTTAATATTTGATAATACAAACAAATTGATTTTGAAATATTTCCTTTTTTTAAACGCTGCTGGCACTGAAAATTTTGAAAACTAAATTATATTTTGATAAACCCCCTCCTTCAAACTATATATCAATATATACAATTAGGACAAGGATATAGCCGTGAATGCAGCCACAAACACGATATCATCAACTACACAGACAAAACACTCGCAAGATCATCTAAACACTACGGCAAATCAGAGTCGCTATCGCAAACAACAACAAACGAACAACACGAACTCGAATTCGAATTCGAAATCCAAATGCGAAACTTTCTCGACATCCAGTCCGCAGCTCTATATACACAAACCCCATCATTTGGCCGCAGCGAAAGCTCTGGATGATCAGACACCGCCACCTATACCGCCATTGCCACTGAATTATCAAAGATCCGATGGTTTGTTACTCTCATTTTGTTTGTCTACATTTCCTCCCCCTCCCTCTAACCCTTTGTTCTAACCTTCGTCCCATCAAATGAAAATAGAATTTGATCTATTAATACGTTTTTAATAATCTCAATTAGATGAGAGTTATGCTAACGAGACACGAGAGCATAAAAAGCAACGTGCCATATCGAAGGCTTCACGACAAGCTGAGCTCAAGCGATTGCGAATCGCTCAAGAAATACAGCGTGAACAGGAGGAAATCGAGGTGCAGCTAAAGGAACTGGAAGGACGCGGTGTACTCATTGAGAAGGAGCTGCGTGGCGAGGCGCAGCACACAGAAAAGTAAGTGCATAAACTTCTCTTTCAATTATTATAGTAAAAAATGTATAATCTTTTCTTACAGTTTGGACTTGGCAAAGGATAACGATGAGAAACTATTAAAGGAACTTTTAGAAATCTGGCGTAACATCACAGCACTCAAGTGAGTATCTACTTCCACGAAATAATAGTGTTATCTAATCCCTTAACTCAATTAGGAAACGCGATGAGGAACTGACTATTAGGCAACAGGAATTGCAATTGGAATATCGGCATGCCCAGCTCAAGGAGGAGCTCAATCTGCGTTTGTCATGCAATAGTAAGTCCAGTGACAGATTGATTATTAAACTGTTTATTAAAATTCATTTTTTTAAATTTACAGAACTCGACAAGAGCTCCGCCGATGTAGCAGCCGAGGGTGCTATACTCAATGAGATGTTGGAAATTGTTGCCAAACGTGCGGCCCTACGTCCAACAGCCTCTCAGCTCGATTTAACCGGAGCGGGTGCGTCAACCTCAACGGAAGCGGCCGGCATTAAGCTATCGGGTCAACCGCACGATCTTGAAGAATCGAATGTAAGTTGTTTTGGACTCTCAAGATTTCATTCCATAACTTCATTTCGATGATTTTCTCATTCATAGATTTGAGTAGCAAACTTTCCATGGGGTTTGCTGGCCTATGAAATCGTGCAAGGAGTTTTAAGCCTTAATACTTAAGCAGAAACGTACCAAAAATCGGATAAAAATTTAACAATACTAAAGAAAAATAAGAAAAACAAAAAGCAACGCATGAGCTGTATACAGAAACGAGCAAAACCTATTCATTGCAGATGAACAATTTCAACAACAAGAACAATTAATTTAAGTAGAGATGCGCAAGTTTATTGTAAAGTACACAAAATCAAAACCAAAAAAAAAAAAAAATACGAAAACTTTATTTGCAATTTGAAATTAAGACCTACATTTGTTTCTTAACACACATTACACACATTTTGTTTTGTAAATGTAACTCTAATAATTAGTTGTGAACCAGTTGCAAATTTATCAATTGTCTGATCTTCGTATTATGTATTATGTTGTCTATGGAATTAAATTTAAAATTATGTATGTGCAACGGGTTAATGGCATGTAGTAAATGGTGTTATATTTTATCCATTTGCTTAGGTTAGTTCCATTTAGTTTTGATTATTTCTTATGTTTATTTTTGAATATATGTGTGTGTGTACCGTTTGAATGTATTGTTTAAATGCCCATTAAAAATAAAATATGTATGTATATGATCCGATATGAATGATGATCCATGTATGTAATATGTATTTTGCTGCCCAAATTAAATCAAAGTGAACACAAAGATATACACACAAATATTTTCTATATGAAATGAAGCGATACATGAAAGCAAAGCAACCATTTATTGTATACTAATAAAAATGAAATTAAATTATTGTGTAACTTTTTATTTATAACCTGCATATAAAAACAATATTTATCGAATTTATTATGTAATTTTTGATTTATTTTAAATTGAATAAAGATTTTAATGAAAAATGAAACCGCTGCACATGTTAAAGGCTTTGATGTAAAATTCCAAGAAATGAATCTTATAAAAATTGAGTTAATATCGGTCATTGGGCTGATCAATACTCTTTATACGGAGTGAATAAATATTATTAAAAGTTAAAGAAAATAAACAAATGTGTATCACTGTGAAGCAAACGAATTTAAATTTGATAACTTATCGATAATGTGTCTCACAAAGTTATCGATTACTTCGTCGATAGTCACAACAGCTGCTGTTGCCTAGCACAACAAAAAATTATTGTTGTCATTGGCATTTGTGACATTCAGAATTCGTAAATTTTATTTCACTATTAAATATTAAATTAAAAAAATGGCCGCTACAAAGTCAGATGCAGGGGAAATTGAAGTGAAAACTGACGCTACGAAAGAAAATGAAAAACAGCCAAAAAAAGATAAAGAAAAGCAAACGCCGGGTAAGAAATATTCCACCGGCTTGTGGTCAAGAGCGTCTGAATGAAGTACAATGAATAAATACTTAATTTTTATAGATGCTGATAAAAAAGAAGAGCGAGCTTATAGTATGCGTCCGACTTTTGGTGAGGGTGAAATGTTCCCATTGCCTACCATAAAGAATATTATGAACACGGTCATGTCCCAAAAACTAAAAGGTAAGAAGGGGAAAAATGAAAAATTCCAAACAAATTGTCGCTAATGGCAACACATTGCATTTCATTTTACAGACAAAACCTATGACAAAGTCCTGGCCACCACATGGACTCATGAGATTGCCGATGAGGTAAATCAGCAAATCGCAAGCAATCCGAAAGTGAAACGCTACAAACATGTAGTCCAAGTAATGCTGGGTCAGGAGCTTGGAGCAGGTGCCACCTACAATTCACGTTGCTGCTGGGATTGCGATTGTGACACCTCCGTATCGGAAGTCTTCAGTAATACCAGCCTCTTTTGTGTCTGCACTGTCTTTGGCACCTATCAGTATTGAATGGAAACATTGTCGATTTTACTATGCACTATGGAAATGGTGAGCAGCAGCATTTATGCAACAACAACTTATGTATATACACAATTTAAACTAGTTAACTCTTTTTCGCATTAATAGCCATTAGGGCTGATGCCAGCTTCACTTTCAATGCAACAGTCTTTGTCCTAATGCTTTGACCTTCGTTTTGCCTCATTGGATGCGCACATTCAGGGGATTGAGTATGCGGCCTGACATCACAGCCACGTCCAAGTCGCGATCGATGATGAAAAACAAAAACGGATGATTTACAGAGATCTGTATGGGTTTCGTTTGAGCACCATAGTTGCCTGAATTGGAAATGCAAAAGAAGAAATCAAATAGGAAGTTATTATTAGGTTTTTGTTGCTGCTGCTGCGCAATCGCAGTTGCAGTTGCAGTTGCATCTATAGTTGGGTGGGGTATTGGTGTGATGGCGATGTTGCGCCTCAATGCTTTCGTTCAGGTGTCTGGTAGTATAGCCTCTGATACTTACGCTTAAGCTGATTGATGGGATGTGTTCGAATGTTAACGTCTATAGATTGCTCAATGTGTCGCACGTAGATGCCTTTCTCATCAGTCATGGGTCGGAAATCAGCTCGATTTGGTTCGAATATATCACAGCTGCAAAATGAAATCAAGGGAAAAGAGCGAAATTGGAAAAAGTAAAAGTGAAACACACCCAATAGTAGTCCCAATGGATATAGCTTACATTCCCATCTGAAAGAAATAGACAACAAAAGTTTTAACACAATTTCTTCACTAAATTAAAGTAAAGTTCATACTCACATTCTGCAAATCGTTGGTCAAGAACATCGTGCCATGTAATTTAAAATCGGGTATAATTGCCTGAACCCAACGCGGCTTTAGTTGCTTTCGCATCAGACGTAATGTGGGCCCCAATTTGAGGGCAGCGGCTGCTGCAACAATATCCGTATGATAGTCCGGCAATAGAATCATTAGATTATATTCAGGTGTATCGAGTTCCAGTTCCAGGACACTCATCTTCAAATGCTCAAAATATTTATAATAGAGCACAGCATTGTAGACTTTAAAGGTCGTGTGGACAATCTGCTGGCTGCCCAGATAGAAGACATGGCTAATAACATCTGTGTTGTAATTCGATTTACTTTCGGCTGCCTCGCCTATATAATGTGGTTCAAAATCGTTGTTGATGTGGGCAAAAGCAGGCGTGGCTGGTAGAAGAGATGGATGCGAATGTGCCACTTCATGTGGACTGAATAGGGTCAAAAAGAGATTTGCATCCAGATCCTTGTAACCGAAAATATGTCGTTTATGTCGTGCCGGTGTAGCCTTGGCCCTACGGGTAGCTGAGTTATTCATTGGTTTCTGAACTGGTTGAGCTGGAATTATGGTCGTAATTATTTTACGTATGCCTGGCGCTGATGTTGTATTCCTTCTTGGCGGTGGAGCCGCCACCTGACGTTCCATCATGGGCATTACTGCTACCCGAGCACTGGGCAAATAGCTTGGCTTTGGTGTTATGGGATTGGAGTGTTTTAGAGGAGCCTGCAGCTTGCTGGTGGGTAAACGGGAAACCCGTGCTTTTTGTATCCGCAAAAGGGGTTCTGCATCCTCTTCGGCCACAAAAGCTGAGACCAGCTCGGCAGCCTCATCACCACCACCAGCTTCTTCGGCTGAATCTGTGGCTGGGGCTTCTTCGGTTGCAGCTTCAGTTTCTGCCTCGGCTGCCGTTGTGGTGGTAGTTGCCTCCTCTGTGGTTGTAGCCTCTTCTGTGGTTGTAGTGGTCGGAACTTCTGTGGTAGTGGTAGCCTCCGTATCTTTAATTGTTGTAATCTCGGCTTGCATTTCCTCCGCTGTGGCATTGCTGGCTAAGGTAGTATTGGCCATCTTCGAGTCCGATGTGATATTAGCTGGCATGCTCGACTTCATATCGACACTCAGATCGTAGCCATAGAACATTAGAATTGTTTCAAAATCTTTTAGCACTGTCACATTATTTCTATTCATGCTAAGACCCTTTAAAGGATTATCCGATCCAAAAAAATAAGTCTGCAATGTGATAGAAATTTACAAAATTAATGTAATTTTACAATATTTCTTTCGTTTTAGAATATAAGGACCTGCATTAAATTGGCTTTGTAAGTAGTACAAATTTAATATAAGTTTCATCATTACATCATTTGACATATTCTAGATATTTATTTGTGTATGTATATATATAATTATCTTGTCATATCATGCCTAAAACTAAGCTCTGAAATTGTTAACAATTAAAAATCGAAGCTAAACACAAAATATGTTGTTATTTATAATTCACTCGGTTTATTTGGTTCACAGTAGAGAAAAAAGGTCAATAAACTATTGAAGCATGTTTAAAGATCAATTGAGTGTGGTCATAAAATTGGATTTGGAGTTGCCCTAGGGGCAAAAAACATACTTATGTATCTAGTTTTTTTATTATCAATGAAGTGTAATCCATTTGGCAATGTGTTTGCTTAACCAAGCATGTAAATGTGGGTTGGCATTTTATTTGGATGTTTTCAATACGAGTTCTTTTTGTTTTTTTTTGGGTATTTTTTAGGGCAAGGGGCGAAATTGATTTAACTTTGGGCTATGGGTTAAGTTGAAAAACTTACACGCAGCCGTCGATGGATGTCACGATAACCAACTCGTATGACATCACGATTGTTGGGCAATTGGAGTACATTGCGCAGTTCATTGGCACTCTGTCCGGCTGATCCTTCGTATAGAGCCACCAAGACACTGACCAAAGCAGTTGGCGAAAAGGCGAAATTATTGCGATTGAGAATGGAATGATAGTGAAGCAGACGTTGGGTTAAATCGTTTGTCAGATCAACCATCACCTCGGCTGGTGTCAGTTCCTTGGTAGCCACCAATTGTGGCAGATGATCCAGCGGTGTTAGAGGCGGTGGTGGTGGCAAATGGGGATGCGGAAAACCGCTGGCACGAAATTCCTCATGATCAATTTGTATGAAATGAGCTTGAGTCGGGAAATAAACCGAAACGAGACCAAGTCCCAATATTATCCAGGTAATTATTAAGGCAAATCGAGGCATAACAAGAGAGTTGACCTTGCTCGGATTGAAATAAGTGCACTTTAATTGGCGCATTAACAGTATATTTTTTTTTTTTTAGCAAAAAAATTCGCAATTTTTATGTGCGCTGATAAATTGCAGTATTTTCATTATTATTTTGACGCTTCTAAATTCTAAAATATCACATTCAAATCAATTAAACGAATTGAGTTGTTTGAATTCAAGGTAATGGCTGACAATTCTGTAATTTGTGAACCGTCAAATAGATCGCGTTTTACACATAGCACATTTGTATGTTTCTATATAAATCCATTTGCGAGTTTTGTTTGGATTTGGTATTGAGTTTAGTTTTAAATTCAAACTGATTCGCGTGATTGCTGCCGCCAGACTGAAATTGTGGAAAGCGGCTCTTCTCTTCATAAAGTACTGGCCAATCCGATTGATCGGATGATGGATCGGCTACACTTAGTGGTTCGGTAGTTTTTCGGCCAGCCAATTGTTTATACATACATAAGTATATAAATCTGCAAGCAAACATTGCTAAAAAGCAATGCTGAATAGTCAATGTAAAAAGGTTTATCTTGTCTGCCAGTTTGTGACAAGTTTGTCGATTTTCGATCAGTTGAAACTAATGACAAATAATATTTAAAATATCTCTTTGGTAATTATACTGTAACAGAATAAAGAACAGTATTTAGTTTTTGATTTCTATAACGTATCATTAGATAGACGTATTATTAGACAGATTGTAATGCATAGTTGAGTTACATTTTTATGATGTTTCTAATATAGATATTAAAACAAATTTAGATAAATATTTTAGTAAATTTTAAAATATGCATAACAACTTTACACATCATTTACTTTTAAACGTAATTTCCATTTCAAATATATTGCCTTGTTTGTCTGGCCGTTATTAGAAATTTAAATTTTCAAAAAATACTCACTTTTGTGCCATCTCTAGTGCTCACTTTGAGTAAAGATCAATTTGAGTAAAGCAAAAACAATCTGTATCGGCAGTCCCCAGCGGATGAGGAAATAAAATTGGTAACTTTTGAAAATACCTAAGCCCAAGGAAGGGATTATGTCTCATCCAGTGGAGCGCCAAAAGCGGCCGCGCAAATATCCCTTTGCCAATCTGCATATAGGGGATCACACTGTGCTGGACACAATCGAGGGCCGCCACATTTGTGGGGACTGCAACAGATCTAGGAAATTTTTCTGCTATAGCTGCTACAAGCCTGTAGGGGACCTGGGAGAAGTCTTACCAAAAGTGGAGCTACCTCTGAAGATTGACATTATTAAGCATAAGAAGGAAATCGATGGGAAAAGCACAGCAGTGCATGCGGCAGTCTTGGCTCCGGAACATGTCACAATACACACATATCCGAATATACCGGACTACAGAGGCGAGCCGGGCGTTGTGCTAATCTTTCCCAGCTCAAAGAGTCTGACAGTTCCTCAACTCTTTGAAAGGAATGTACAGCTTAAAATAGATGATAATTACGGCTTGCCGAAAGGCCATCACATGGGAACCATGCTCCGCCGCCGCATGGACGAAGTGGAAGTGACGTCCGAGATGGAGGAGTTATCAATAAAGAGCCATTACACCTTTGGCAATCTGCCGATACAAAGAGCCGTCTTTATTGATAGCACATGGAACCAAAGTCGTAGCATCTATTTGGATGAGCGGGTTAGACAATTGAAGACTGTGGTATTACAAAACCGTCTCTCGCAGTTCTGGCGTCATCAAAAAGGGAGCCCACGCTGGTATTTGGCCACCATTGAAGCTATTCATCAATTTCTGTTAGAGGTTCATGTCAATGCATGGGGTCTTAATGCTGCCTACCGAGGACTGGACAACCTGGAAATAACGGAGGGCTTTCATCAGCTGGCCAAGCCACTGACAATAGCTACAGCCACGGAGGAGAATGCTGTGAAGCGTGAATCGCCTTACAATGGACAGTACGATAATCTCTTGTTTTTCTTTGCCAATATGTATGATCTTATACATAAATATTATGACCACAATGATCTGATATCCTATCGGCGTCCCATTTAAATATGTTTGTCCTTTATTCAGACAGACAAAATAAAAGATTAAGTTAATTTAAAGCTATTTCTTTTTCTTCTTGCCCTCATCACTCGATTCAGAGGGGGAATGTGACTGCGACTTGGGTTCGGTATTCACGGCCTTTTGCCATTTCAAGGGATGACGGCGGAACAGGGGCCATGGTGGAATTGTAATCTGTAGACAAAAGGAAAAATCGTGCCGTTGATTTCAGATATTATAAATATTCGTAATAACTACTCACCAATGAGGACAGTAGAAAGCCCACACCCAGAATATAAACTGTCTGGGAGAACTGCTGGACAACGGCTCCATAAACAAGACCGATGACACCGAAAAATGTTATAATGAGGCGGGACCAGCGCTCTGCCTTTGCTTGGCCCTCAAAGTCCTGTTAATAAGCTGGTTAACAATTGACAAAACCTTTTGGCTATAAGAGGGCTTACCATGTGTGTTTGTATATCTAGCATTGTGAGATTTTTGTTAAATAAGCTAACTTTTCACGTAAACAAATGCATATGCGGCACGTCAGCAGTAAAGGTTTCGATTTTGTGATGGAACTTGCTTATCTCTCAGAATTATCGAAAGTCACAGCAACGATAATGTATCGTCGCAGTCACAGCTTGTGAGGAATGTGATTTTCAAATTATGATTTAAACTGCCGCCCACTAATAAAATTAAAAAACGTTTGAATTTTTAAGAAAAAGTTTTTTGTTCATACAGTTATTTGTACAATATGTGTGGTGATATGGCGGAATGAACCGTGGACGTTAGATAATTACTAATAAATAAGTGACATCGAGTAATAACTACATTTAAAATTAATGGAAATGTTCATGGATTGTCGAATTGTTTCGTTGTAATAGAAAGCAGCAATGCTTTAAACTCGAGCTGCTCGAGTACGTCGCAAATGCAAAATATTGATAACACAAACGAGGAGCCAAGCAAACAAGGCAAACCAGGAAAAGATTACAGCAAAATACAAGCAAGCGGCCGTATTAATCCGACCATAGCGACGTCGTTCATAGGAAATGCTCTCTACCAGATAGTCCATGAAATCAAAAACTGCGCCACAGGACAAACGTTGTTTGAGCACGGGCACTATGTTGCCCACTCCTTGAATTTCCTTCAAAAGGGTTTCTCTGTACTGTTTACATGTTACTTCAAAGCCGTCGGTTAAAATTGCAGCATAGACCAGTTGATATATACCCATAATTACAGATATAACTGTGGCTGGGAGCCCTATAAGCAAAATCATCACAATTAGATTTAAATGATAAGAATGAATAGCACCATTTGACCTACAATAGTATGGGGAGAGGCCATCGGGTGTCAATTCCGATTCGGTGGTCACAACAATCATATCGCCAGAGCTGTAAGACGAAACGGAAGTATGAGTAATTGGCGAAACTTTAATTGAATCATTTGGATCTTCAGCAATATGGATTCTATTAGCATAACACCGCTCTAATTAGTTAGGGAGTGTGGGTGTCTGTGTCTGAGCCATTTAACCACTTGACCCCTAGACGACGAAAATTGAAAAAGATCATTTACTTACCGCTGTCTAATGGTCGCTGTGCCAGCCTTGGGTTTGCCCCGTCCTATGCACATTCTATAGCCATGATAGACCCCCAAGACGACGGCAAAAACTAAAGGCAAAACTAAGCCATAAGTAGCGTAATGACAGTAAGCAATATTTCCTCCTTCAAAGTTGTTATATGTGCTTTTACTGTGCAGCACGCAGCCACAGTTCGTATCCGGACAGGCATTCAGGACATAGCGCCAATGCAGCGATGCAACCGCTGATGTGATGCAGCAAATCAACGATGCGACAATGATAAAGGGATATAGATAGGATAGGGCACGCTCTGCACTGTAGGACATCGTTGGGCGTTGACTGTAAATAAATAGGTATGCATAAGATAAGTACACAAATGGGTTAATTGATAATTCTTTAATTGAGAGATTCTTGAAACTAATTGCAATTCAGTTTGAAATTTAAATTGCAGGCTGCGTCTGCCCATTGTACACCTGCCTCTCCCACACTCTCTCGCTCGTTCTCTGGCTTAAGGTGCTCTCTCTGACTCTCAATTGAGCGTCACACACACACACACACACATAAACATGTTTTTGTTGCAACGCTCGCTTACTGTACCCAAAATATAAACAAACATTTTGTAGTACCAATTTTATTGTTGCTACAAATTACAAATTACTTGATAATAATTTATATCACATCCTTTTCACATATCTTTGATAAAAACAAAATGCTTGTACTTATTGTTAAACAATTCGTTTAGCCAGCCTTTTTGGCCAACCTGCTGACACATACACTTACACAAGCGCACTTAGTGTGGACACACCTACACGGGTTTATCTATAGCTGAACAATTCGAAGGGAGACCGACAACCAACAGCTAAGGCAGCAAAGATACGAATGTTGGTGGTTTCAAAAAACTCTGATCAGAACCGGGCACACAAATATATATATATATACATATATACAAATATACATAGATATCCAGAATTTTGTATACCCTTGCCGGCACTATTACACTTTAACCAGAATAGAAAACAAGGCATATGAAATCATTTTTCACTTAACTAAAGTGACTTTTAAAACTCTCTATTTAATAGAAATACTGATTTCATTATCTATCTATCTACCTTTATTTACATTTAATATATAATTTTATGGTCTGCAATGCTTACCAACAAACTTAATGTACTGCTTTTGCAGGGTATAAAAGATAGATCTAGCGAGAGAGTGTGCGTAGAGATGGCCTCGTGATTGTTACCTTTCACTGCTTCTAAATAGTTTTTGTAAATACAACTTTAAATAAATTTGCCGAATTTACTTGCAAAAAAGCAATAAACAGGTTTTTCTATATTTTATTCATTTATTAGTGTTCTCAACAATTAGAGATACTTTGCTAAGATCACATGCCCATCTTTAACAGATAATCGTTTATATCAGTTTGTGGACATTGATCAAAATAGATATCCAGAATTTTGTATACCCTTGCCGGCGAAATAACACTCCATCCAGAATAGAAAACAAGGCATATGAAATCATTTTTCACTTATCTAAAGTGACTTTTAAAACTCTAAATTTAAAAGAAATACTGATTTCATTATCTATCTATCTACCTTTATGTACAATTAAGATATAATTTATGGCCTGCAATGGTTACCAACAAACTTAATGTACTGCTTTGGTAGGGTATAAAAGATAGATCTAACGAGAGAGAGAGCGTGCGTAGAGATGGCCTCGTGATTGTTTCTTACCCTTGCTTTTAAATAGTTCTTATAAATACAATTTTTAATAAATTTGCCAAATTTACTTATAAAAAAGCAAACATTTTGCTATATTCTTTTCAATTATTAGAGTTCTCAAAAAATAAAGATACTTTGCTAAGATCACATGCCCATCTCTAACAGATATTCACATATATTATTCAAGCCAAGTTGGCAACTCTTGTCCGTTATAATTTGAATCTAAATTTATTTACAAGGAGATTTAGGCAGATTTAGCTTGCATTAGATGAATGAATTTTGTAGTCTCTGTGCATGTTCGGCACGATGTTGGCCAAAAGCCATTTGAAAGCACTTCTGCCAGCTGCAGCAAATGACGCGCGAGCAACTTTGGCTAAATAAAATTCCCGCTCTGACCCCACATAAAAATTTCTCATGCCCCATACAAATGCCAAAATGTTGTATTCTGATTCTGGCAAAATTCATTTTTCTCGGACGCCTGATTTCTCAGTTGCCAAAGAGTTGTGGAGCCGTCAACTACGCGAAACATTTACCAGAATTGTTCTGAAAATTCAACATGTAACGCAATTAAAATACTTGCATTGTTAACGTTTTGAATTGCCTACCCCAACCAAGTAATACTTAGTAAATGCATCAAATAATGCAAATGCCATTTGCATTCCCAAAGTGAAAGTAAAAGTGCAATTTGCCAATTTATGTAGCTAAGTGAACGTTACGAAATTATTGTGTGCAAATTACAAAAATTACAGAACAGACCCAAGAAATCTTCCTATAAATAGTATCCACAAAAAAGAAAAGGGGTAAAACAAATTTGATGTGTGTACTCCTCCTCCTCCACTCAGATGAGGCAAATATTTGATAATTTGCATAATTTGCTATTGTTGATGCGCAAAATGCATCAGTAAATTCTGTGCAATTTATTGCAATTTACTACCGATTTGCCTCAAAATTTATATATGTACATACATTGCTTGTGTGAACTGAATTATCCGTGTTTGTATTTATGATTAACATTTTTGAATATTTCATGCCAAAAATAATAACATCGTGAATTACTAAAAAAAAATCTGACAATGGGTAAATATTTTTATTGCATTTTTAATCCTACAAATTAAAGAGCTCGATGTAGAATGTATAAAAGTTGAAATAGATATGTAGTAACTGCCCACGATTTGCTCTAGCTTTGCTTTGGATGAACTTCCCTACAAAAACTTAGTTTTAATATGTTTTCATCTCGTTTGCAAACGCATATAACACTGAAATTTCGGGGAATCTCTGAATGAGAATAAAAAGTCCTGTTACTTGGGACAAATTGCTGCATTTTTTGGATCTAAAATTCAAAAATTTACCAATTTTTGACGTCTCCTAATGTATAAAAGGGCTTTTTATGTTTTCAAAACAAAAATCATTTATTAATTTAGACTAAAGTGATAAAAAATTGCATCTTTCCTTTATATGGAAGTCTTTTCTAGTGTAAAGATCCTGATGGCAATATTTTCTCAAATGACAAACAGACAGTCGTGGAAATTTTGTTCATAATTGATCCACCCTTTTACATTCCATGTCAAATGTCTGATCTTAAACCGGCATGGCATTAACTTGTAAAAATATACACATGATCGAATTGTTTTCATTCACTTATAGACAAATACAATACACCGACACAAACCGGCGCCAGCCTGTATATAGTTGATAGAACTAGTTGCCCAGCTGATCCGATACAGGTTTACAAATATCCATACACAATAACCCATAAGTGAAGCAAAACGATAATGGACAATTGGAATGTTTTAGCCGCACAGACCTCATCCCAAGCCATTGGACGTGATGATATTGGCACAGTGAAGACGCGTCTGGTGAGTAGAGAAACATCAACAAAAGTGTCAATCAAATGGCGTGTAAACAAAACAAACCGATCGATGTATATAGAATATTTTTCTAAATGTTGGCAATACTCACCACCCAAAAACACAACAAAAAGATGCGTTTTATATACACAGTGGGTGGATATGGCCACCACCCAGCCGGGCCGATCAACAGCTGTTCCTCTCCCCAACAAAATTTTGTTGTGATCGTTACTTTGTGCTCAGCTATAAATAGGATCTCGCTGCTAGGTGATGATGATTATTCTCTTGAGTTAGTTTTCATTATTTTTGGAGATTTCTCACAGTAGTGGGCCAAGTAGTAGTGATCTTAGAAGCTAAATCAGACGTACTTTGAGTGTGGACGACAACGCGTGTATAGCTCGGTGTAATAATTAAATATTTATATAAGCAAGTGGTCACCTCAAATTGGATCAAATCAATACTATATAATAATAGTAATACAACAGAAAAATGGATATTTCCACCGATATTTGGGGTCAATTGGCTGTAGAGGCATCTCAGGTTTATCTATCCGATGGCACAGTGCGCAGTCCCTTTGCTGATACGGTAGGAATAGAATGGAATGAAGAGCAGAGTCTACACACTTTTTGTATATATTATATATACATATGCTGATATTATTATTCATTACTATTCTCTTAGACCATCGAGAAGCTGCCGGACAAGGTGCTGCTGCACATTTTTTCGTATCTATCTCATCGTGAGATTTGTCGCCTGGCACGTATATGTCGTCGCTGGCGTCAGATAGCCTACGATACACGCCTGTGGAAGAATGTATCGCTGAGGCCAGAGGTATCAGGTCTGCATGTCGGATCCCTGGAGATGCTGTTGTCCCTAATCTCGGTGAGATTTGGACCCACATTGCGTTACATTGAGCTACCAATTGAATTGATCACGCACACTGTGTTGCATGAATTGTCGGCCAAGTGTCCCAATTTGACTCACATGCTGCTGGACTTCTCCACGGGTTGGTAGTCAGTTAGAGAACCAAGTTTTTACTATATTTGTTTTTACTATCATCCTATCTAGCCATGCAGCTTCACGATTTCAGCGAAATGCAGGCTTTTCCCACCAAACTGCGCTATATGTGCATTTGCCTTTCCGAAGTCATTTTCATGGAGGGTTTTATGCGCAAAATCTATAATTTCATCAATGGCCTGGAGGTTCTACATTTGATTGGCACATACGAGAAGTGCGAAGAGGAGGAGGAGGAAATCTACGAAGTCATCAATGTCCACAAACTGAAGTCGGCCACACCCAATTTGCGGGTTATCAATCTATATGGCATCAATTTCATTGATGACTCTCATATCGATGCATTCAGCTCGAATTGCATTCAGTTGGAGTGTCTGGCTGTTAATTTTTGTAACAAGGTCACTGGTTCTACATTGAAGACGTTGATTCAACGTTCCAAACGTTTGACCTGCCTCCTCATGAATGGCACCAGTCTGAAATCCGAATTTGTCATGCAAGCTGAATGGGATAAATGTGCTCTACAGGAATTGGATATCACAGCCACGGATTTGTCCACCGAATGTCTGATTGATATGTTGACACGCATACCAACGCTTAAGTTTCTATCGGCTGGACAAATCAATGGATTCAATGATTCTGTTCTCAAGCAATGGATGGAATCGGGCACTACTAGGTAAGTAGATCAACCTATTTATTTACTGGTGTTTTAATTCTTATTCTTTACTTTTTAGATCTCTTATATCCTTGGACTTGGATTCCTCCGACAACATCTCTGATGAGGGTCTGTTGAAGTTTTTGCAGCGTCAAGGACATCAGTTGCTTGCTTGTTGTCTATCCGGTATGCCACATATTACAGATCAACTATGGATGAGTATCTTACCACTGCTGGGCAATTGCAAGTGAGTTTCCCTTTGATAAATATTAAGAAATTCTTGTTGAAAAACTTGAGTTTATTAACAGAATTGTTGTCATGGGCACGGCCGAGAAATTGGGTGTTAACATCCATGTTGATCAGCTTATGGACACTATAGCCTCCAATTGTGGCAATTTGGAGCGTCTGGAGCTGCGTTGGGATCCCGATAATTTGCGTTTCTCGGACAAAAGTCAAAAGGCCATTGATATATTGCGTGTCAAGTGCTTAAAGCTGCGTTGCATGGTTCTAAGGTGAGTGCAATAAACAAAAAAGGGTTTCTCAATGTTGTGGTTATTGTGTTTCTCACATACAGTGATGGTCGCTACTATGAGACAGTGAAGGCCAATTTTGAGCGTGCAGATCGTATCACTGTGGTACGCACCACAACGTGTTGCCGTGTGTCGCCATATCATTTGCTGCGCAACTATAATGATTTGATTTTCAATTAAACGATTGTCTTACATTTGTTTTGTCGTTCTTTGGATTGTTGTGTCTATATGCATATATATATATATATGATATAGTTAAACTAGAGTTGAATTTGTTTTTGCTTTGCTTAAACATAAATTGTTTTCTGTATTTTTCCGCTTCTTTCGTTTAATTAAATTATATCTAAATAAACGTAAATAGGTAATTTAAAGAAATATATATATATATAAACAAAGGATTTGCTAATTCAAGTTTCGTTTTCATTACAAAATTATATAACATATAGTGTGTTCTTGATTTTTTCATCCTTTCCCCTCTCTCTTTTAACTAGGTTTGTTTTTTTGTTTTTTTTTTACTTGGTAACTTGATTAAATCATTTTCAGACTTCACCACATTCATTTGTTTTTTTTTTATGTTTTTCTTGATTTTTACACTTTTACTGTTCGGTTTTTTTTGTTTGTTTTTCTTCTTCTCTTTGCAAACTTATAACTAATATTTTTCAAAAAATCTTTTTGGGTTCAACTGGTTACCATAAACTTAATTTACATAGATCTCCGGTTTGGAAATCTTCGTTTCGTTCAGCGCGCTATTATATGCATGGTATATAATTTAATAAAGCATGGCTGTGTGTGTGTGTGTGTGTGTGTGAGTGTGTGTATGTGTAGGACGTGAGTGTGGAAATTGGAAAAATTTGCTTTGGAAAGGTGAACTAAGCTGCTCCTAATCACTTTACATTCGCATGCTACTTTTCTTCTTTCCCATTTTTTTCTTTTTCTTTTCGTTTTTACAATCGTAAGTACACTAACACATAGAACAGTTCACAAATGGTAAAAATTTGTAATAGTAAGAAGGATGATCATCATCGCTCACTGCTGGTCCTGCGACATCCGAAAGATGTGCGTTGTATTACTAGCAGCCGCAGTGGCCACAGCTGCCGCCGATGTGGCTGTTGGTGGCGGCGGTTGAGCCGACGACGTTGTTATATAGCTGGCATTACTGCTACTTGGTGTGACACTGAGCCCGGCAGCAGTTGCTACTGCTGCCTCGGCGATGGCTGCTGCTGCTTCAGCTCCAATTATAGCTGCTGCACTGCTCGTTGTAGCTGTTGCTGCTGTGGAGCCAATCTCACCCACATCGGAAGCAGTACGTTCTGGCGATTGTCTTGGCGCTGCCATATTGTTGCCATCCTAAGAATAATGATATTCGAAATTAGTCAGGTTTATGCTTAGAGAATGTACTGGTTACTCACATCTCGTGGATATATCCTTAATGGCTGATCAGCTGGGGCTGCACCGGCACCTTCGCCTTGTGTGGCATTATCCTCAGCTTTCTCTGTATACATCATTATCTCATGGCACAGCGGACAACGATCTTGCACATAAAGCCATTTGCGCAAGCAAACACCATGGAAGAAGTGACGACATCGAGTTATTTTGGCGGTATACATTTCCTAGGAAGACGAAATTAGTTCAGGTTGATCTTATCTACTTAAGTTTAAATCCTCTTACCTGATAACATATGGCACAGACGTCGTCAAAGGCTTGCAATTGGGCCGTTGTCGCCTCAGGAAGGGACGAGATCTTATGGACAGCAGAACGTCGCTTCATGAACACCGACCAGCCGGCCCGGGCCTCACACCATATATTGAAATAGGCGTGTATGCACATCATGATCGCCCTGATGGCTCCGCCTGTAGCATTTTGAGCTATCAAGTTATCAAGTTATCGGTACACGCAAATCAACCAAATAAAAAATATTACATGCACACATAGAACAGAAAAGCCAAAAAAAGAAAAGACACGGAAGTGGAAAAATTATGGGGAAACGGGTCACGGGAGAAAGGACAGAGAAGAGATTGGGCTGCTCATGTGCTGATGTAATTTTTGGATATGTGATTTACAGCGGCACATTATACGACACTTACCCGATTCAAAGAGCAATATCCAGGCTCCGTTAATAAAGAGTAGAATACCAAAGCAGAATTCTACAGAATTGCCAAAGGCCCGTACATAGTAGAGATAGTCATCCAGTTTTTCCCAAAAGAACTGTCGTCGAGCATCAAGAAGGAAGAGGCCATATGTGGCCAACGATACAAGCACCTAGAAACATAAAAGCAAACAATTAAATACAAATATATATATAGCTAAAATCCATCTTTAGACAAACCTTAACGATAACTTCTATGGAGAAGGCAGTCACAGCCAGGAGCCAAGTGGAAGGTGAATGTTGGGTCCACAGATAGTAAAGCAGACTCAATGGCATTAGGATCAGAAAAACACAAACCGATAGAGCACGAACATGGCGTTTGCGCGAAGGATTTCTCGCAGCGCTTAACGACATCAAAATGGGCGAAACTATGTTATGGAGAAAATGTAGCAGGGCAGTAACCAGAAGGCACAAATTTCGACACAATCGCACAAATCGTTTGTCTGGCGACAATGAGGTTAGTCCAGTTTGCAAGGCCAATATATAGAAAAGAACCGCCGAAACAGTGCCCAGTGATTTCTCCTCGTCATTGTCATACGTCAGCAGATACCATTGAAAGCCGCGTCCAATATAATGGCATATCATTGATATTACACCTGTCATGCCCAAAACAGCAGTCAAAGTCTCGCAGCCATCAACAAGAAGCTTCTCGATAGTGGGATAAACTTCCAAAGGTGCCTCACTTTCGGCACTGACCAGGACATAGGCACCTTGCAAGATCCTGTTATGTAATAAGGTAATAGATAATAAATTTGGAAATTGCTAATTACTTAATTGCCACTTACCTAATTGTCCAGAAAACCCTTAAAACATTCGGCACATTAAGACGTTGCCATTCATTCTCGATAAGTGCGGATAAACCAAAATTGGATACAAAATTCATAGCATACTGATAACCATTGTACACCGTTCGACTGGCCTCCATGCTGCTGTTAATCACTGTGATTTTGGTTAATATGATGGGCGTGAAGCCCGCTATTATTGGTAACTGTTGCACAAATCGTGGGGATAATGGCAAAATGGCAAGTAGAATGGGACTAGTAAAAATCATGGGCATGGATTTTTGCAGAAGCGCAAATCTTGGTCCCAAATGTATGTAAGCGAAGAGCATGCCCATGAACCATTGTGCCATTACATGCGGTGCCAGTGAGACGATAATGCCACCCGACTCCAATATTCGTGTGGTGTTCATTGACATGAGATCTTCTAAGATACACGGACTACCCTCCATAAGGGCCAAAGCACTGACATTTGACCAATAGGACAGAAATGTGAGACCCAGTGAGGTGAGAAACATGTAGACCATCACAAGATGACGTGTCCAGAGCATAAATATGCAGGCGGCAGACGCGAAACCTGAATAAAGACAGGGACTAGGTTAATGTCCAATTGAAAGATAAGATAATTGTAAATAATGGTTCACTTACCCAGTATACACAATACGAATTTCACTGTCGTAATGCTGATTATGCTCGCTATCGCTTCATCGTGGGCCAGTCCATCCATTATGGTATTGAAACCATTGCCTAGCATTCCCCGAGATTGGGCGGCTTTCGAGGCATTGTCTATGGCCTGTTCAATAACATTTTGGCCAGCTTCACCCGGTGGGGATGGATCAGGTCCCGATCCACTGCTCAATCCGAAGAATGTTGTTATAAAGGAAAATGCTTCATTATTAGATGGCGGCTCTGTCGATACTTCCACCGTCGTTGTCGATGTGCCAGCTTCATTCTTTTCCGGATACATTCGCGTGGGCAGACCCATGCCAATTTTGAGTATCTCATCGATGACCATGATGGGCGGCACTCGCATCATCACATCCACCAGGCCCAGAACTTTCGTACGCATAGACATGATTGTGGCTGAGTCTGTGTTTTGGTTTTGGCGTCTGGCTGATACACCGTGACGGTGCACAAAATTTTGAATGTTCGATCGGGAGGGTAATGGTAATTCACTATCTAACGCATTTGGAGCGGTTTTTGGAGCTGGCGTTGGCCTTCGGTCTTGGATTTCGCAAAAAGAGAAGAGAATTGTGTGTGTGTGTACGTGTATGGGAGCGTACAATTCTGTGTATGTGTTTGTGTTTGAAAGCCTATGGTTAATGTGAAAATCACTATATTGGAAGGAGGTCAGGTGGTAACGTTGTATTTGCTTTGGATTCAATTTCCACACTCGGGCAATTTTCGTTTAATCGCCAATTTTCCGATTGACGACGATTTTTGAACTTTACACTTTTCCACAATAATTTTGGCTTTGTTTTTTTTTTCTTTTCTGTCACCTGTAGTGTGACCAATCGGCGACCGGTATATCGATTACTAAAACATCGATAAATATATCTTTCGATAAGTTAAAAAATTGGTCGCACTGGCCATAAATGGCGGGAAATCAAACTAAATGGGTTATTACTACAAAGTCTTAATTGAAATCAAATGATTAACAATACCTTTAGACGAAAATCCACAACCTTCAGCTCATCAATCTTATATATATACGCTCGTTTATCTTTAGCAAATTGGACAACTAAAATGGTGCCGTGTTAATTTAAACTTGCAGTTGCATTTAAGAGTTTGTAAAACGGTGTTACAAAATTTTTCAAAATAGAAGAATATTTAGTAACGTAACAAATCTGTATTATAGTTTGATATGTAAGTCAGAGATGAAACAATGTGAATGAATCAAAAATGTGTATAATGGTGAGTACGTTTTTCATTTTTTCCAGGTAACTATGATCTGAATATTTAATCTCTTAAAGCGTTAAAGTGGTGTATATTGTAGACTCGATTTTATTCATATTTTGATCTTATTTAGAAAACTGATTATGTCTTTTCAAATAAGCAATTATGAAACAACATTTGACGAGCCAAAAAAACTAAAAATCGAACTATTTTCCTTTGATCTTATTCTAATTTAAGCAATTTGGATACGCTAAGTTGGCTAGAAATCGATATAAACAATTTTTTGTTCTGATTTATTTGTTTACCATAAAAACTTGATAGGTAATGTAATTGAAATGATCCAATATAAAAAAGTTTCAATACAAGCATTAATATTAAATTTAGTCAATTATTATTGATCATTCGTTTTGTAGTATGCTTTTTTGGACTATTAAGTATTAAAACGAAAACTGAATACAGGTCCACAGATTTCTTCAGGCTAACTTAAATCTTGTCTTTTTGGCGCTCTGTACCTAATCTTGTAGAATTTCCTAGCTTTCTAATACAAATGCACCTTAAAGTGGATTAAACCTAAAATGATATGTAACTATGACATTTTTAATGGATAAACTTGGCAAAAGGATGTCTCTGATTGAGATTTGAAGTATGATAATTTATGTATAATATATTTTTAAATGCGTATAAGCAAAGAAGTTTTAGATTCCTTAGTCTGAAAAATCTTTTCCGTGTCAAATAATACTAAATAAAATAGCTCAACAACAACAACAAACATACATATGTATGTAAAAATCATTGGAATTCTTTCAAAAGAAAACCCTCATGGTTGGCATTTATGTAATCACCTCGGCCCTTGGGTCTACGTGAATTTCCTCAATTGTGCGGTCGTTAACTTTTGCCATTTTGAACTTTAATTGTTGTTGTTCTTGGTTCTTGTTTGTTGTTTCTGTTGCTGTTTCTGTGGCACAAACCTTAAACATGGAGGTAAACTGTGCCTTATGCAAATGCACAAATTGAGGCGGCGGTACTGCAGCTGAGCTAGTGAGGATTCGGGTGGAGTGGAATGGTGTGGAGTGGATTGTGGTGGAATGGGGTGTTCAGTGTGTAACGATCGTAATTATGCGCAATTGTTTAGCGTTTAGCTCAAAAAGTTCAACTAACATAATTGATTTTTCATGCCATGCCACAAAATGTTGTTAACAATACGAGAATGCATGTGTTTTTGGTTTTTGTTTTCCGTTTTTTTGTTTTTTTATTTCTACGCTCTTAACTAATTTGCATAGTTTTGTGTTGATACTTGATAGGGACAGCAAATTGCACAAATTACATTCTCCCATGTGGAGTGGCCCATATATGGGCTTCATATATATAAATATAATCAGTGTAATTGTCACCGGCGCGGCGATGTGCTAGGCGGTGGGGGACCAGGATTGGGATTGGTACCTAGATATGGTCCTGGCCAACTCTCACGCATGGCAATTGTATAATTTATCGCTCCACTTCTAATCGGCAGCTGTCAGTGTCGGGTCCAAAGACAAGACAGGATCTCTTTTCTCTTTCCCTCACACACTGTTTTTGTCTCTGTCTCGGGGGAACGATTTAATTCGCTGGCCATATAAGTCGGAAATTTGTACATTGATTAACGCGCCAATCGTTTTACACAGCATTGAACAAAGTGTCGATAGTTCGGTCCGGTCTAGGCCATCCGATGCCTCCACCGCGATTCTCTATGGCCTGTCTATGTGTGATTTCATTACACGTAAAGCTATGCACTTCGGCGAATTGGCCAGGTCCAGGACTCATGTGAACCAGTGCAATGCGTTCTCAACCTGATTACCACTTATAGATAGACCGGCAACGATGATGATGATGATGGTGATGACGATGATGATGAAGAAAACTGGAAACCTGCTGAGAAGCCAAATGAATTGGCTGCAGTTGCTTCTGCGTCTACTTCTGGAAAGAGATGCCACAGGTTATGCACTCTTAGATACTGGACCAAGTCAAATAGATATAAAAACGGGGCTTTTGTCAGGAAAGGAAAACATTGCAGGAATCACATTTTGTTGATTGAAGCCAATACGATTCAATTAAGGTGATTTGCTGGAACTGATCTTAATGTCGGACATCAGTTTTCTCATTATTAGCATAAGCATAAATGTTGATTTTTCACATGTATCAACTAAAATGCCATTTTTAGATGTTATGTCAATACAAGTTTGGTCTCTGGAACTATAATGAAATCAAATATAAAGACTTAGAAATACTTAAAAGACTTGAAACATTTATTTATACCTATTCCATATAGTGAGTTATATGTATATATGTATCTAAATTGATTCAAAGATAAAGGTTAAAATGGCCGATGTTTTATCCATACTTTTTATTATTCTTAATCTTTCATATTATTATAAACATGCATTCATTGAAGCCAACTTTATCTAAAGACAACAACCATTCCAAAATGGCTACACATATCGTCTCTGTTATTAATAATAGATATAGTATTTATGTAGGTAAGTATATATAAGCAGGGATATATGTGCATAGGTGTATTAGCATTTTTTGAAACTTATTTAAATAGATCTAGAAATATTTTTGGTGGTATTCAATTAAAAAATCAAGATTTTACCACTTCAAGATTTTTTTTCACTATGAGGATCTATCAAAATTGAAGGACGACTTCGAAGATTGGCTTTTTGGGCGTCAAAAGTCAAAAATTTTTATATAAACTGATATTTCAGGATCTGTGTACACTGTAGATCCCGTACTTCCTCTATGGATCCGCCTATGTATGTTGCCAATCCTAGGTTTCTTATTCAAATATACTTGAAAAAAAAACGAGGAAGTTGACAAAGTTCCCGGCATATAATCTCAATCCTATCTTCATTTGTTTATCTGAAGAATATACTTTAAAAAATAAGCCTCTAAATATACTTTAATTAAATAAACAAATCAATTAATTTATCGATTACCATTACTAAATATATTCTATCTCGAATAAATCATATTCAAGTGCTATGGATCTATATAATAATTATTATTAGGTACATATTATTATTATTATAAGTATAGGATAAAGGATAAAGATCTATATAACTAATTTTAAGGCTTATAGGAAACAATAGAAAAGTGATTAAAATTTCAATGATTTTCACTTTTTTTTCCACATGATCCTAATGTAAAAACTTATAAGTCTTTTTGGTTTCTAATCCTAATTCACTTTAAGTCCAGGGTAGATTTCGTTTCGATACGAAATTGAATGCTGATTTTGGATTTGTTTTGCTATTGAGTTTGTCTTTTTATGGACTTAATTGGATTTTTAGCTGCGTTGATTAACTATGTAGCCAATGATGGGCTACAGTGCCTGCTTTTGCTCCACATTCGATGTCAGATTGTTTGTCATAATTGGCAACGAAAAACTGTCACCAAATCGTATATTATATTGAAATTGATATCCCTCAATGTGGTTGCCAACGTACCTGGTGTATTTGGGGTACCCTGGGTATAGCACCCCGAAACGCCAATTATCTTTTGCATTCAGAGAATAATTAGGAGCTTGATTGACATGCGGGATAAGAAGATGACAAACATACATATACTTGGAATGCCATAGCAAATTATCGAACGGCTACTGTGCAAAAGCTGATCCACAAAAATCAAAGACAGACGACAACAACGTAGAGGATGGATGATGATAAAGACAAACATTGGGGAACGCGGACAGAGAGCGGAGGGGAGGCAGTGGATCATGTGGATGAGGATGCCTTCCATTTATTGGTTGGGTCTGCGCCTTTGTCTGCACATAGAGTGGTAATCTGATGCTAAGCCCCAGATACAGAAGTCAGCCCCAAAAACAATGAGCACAGACGATGGCCAAACTCGTTTCCTTCTTTCGTTTCGGTTTTTGTTGTTTTTTTTTTTTTTTTTGGCAGCAATTACAATATGTTTAACTACGTCAACGCGTTATCTTCTGCTGGGTCCTGGCCAGTGTATCGAGTTAGGTGCAGTCCATGGGTCCTTTCTTGTCAGCGATTAATCCAGCAGACCGCTGCCGGATCAACTGAACAGAATCCGGGCTTGTTAGGTTGGGCCGATGCCATTGCCAATGCCAATGCCGCTGCCGCCTCATCATCATCGATTGTGTTATCGATCGCGTTGGCCAAAGAGTTTGGTCGGTCGTTCGGTCGTTCAGTCGGTCGGTCTCAGTTCTCGGCTATTGGCTTTCTGGTCTGAATCTCATTTGCGATTAAGTTCTTATGGGGCCACTGTGCACACACAGTTCGTGGAAAGTTGGCCGAGCAGATCTTTATTGTTCGATTGGTTTATTTATAATAATTAGGTGCGCTGTCCAGGCGACTTTGTTTCTCGTTTTGCAGTTCTGGCCAAGCTCTTCTACCGGCTTATCGACATTTCAAGCTGGCCCATAAATTCTTTAAGCTCGCACCTTTTTATTGTGCGCACTCATACACTCGGCGCACACACTCACTTGAGGTGCATGAGGCTCCATCCTTCCACCACCAGATCGAGCTCCAGGTTGACTTCGCCTTCGCCTTCGCATTCGTCTGTTGCTGATTGCAATCGCAGTTGCGCATGCGCGAGGATGAGGACAACCCGCAGATCGGAGCCGAACCTGCCTGCCTGCCTTCTCGACCCCCTCTGCCCCGCCTGGCCAATGTCTCTACCGGTAGCCCGTTTGGAGCGCGTTCCTTTGGTAAATTGCTCACATTAGCAGGTTGTACGACTTATTAAGTAAGCACAATTTGCGTGGCTGCCGCCCCAAAAATAAAGAAGGAGTAAACGAAAAAAAAAAATGCATATACATATATAAAATAAATATACAAAAGGAAAAAAAATACAGAAAAATAATGGTAAGTCGTTAAAGGTGGCGACCAGGAGCCGCCTATCCGGACAAGTGATTGTTTTATAATTGCAATTGCAATTGCAGTTCGATGGGGCTCAGGTCCCAAATTGACTTTGGCATTGGTGAGGGGCGTGTTCCTGTAGAGATACCCCTGGAGGTTGGTTATTGGAGGCTGCTAAGCGAAATTGGCAATCCATTTGAATGAATAATTGCTCAATTATTGCCACCGTCAGCTACTAACGAGGCTCACACGCATACACACACACACACACACGAACACATACCGCTTGCTGGGCGTAAAATTGGTCTTGGAAATTTGTCGGTGAATGGAAATTGAAGTAACATCATCTCAAAGTTTATGTGCTTCATATTCTGAGATTCTAGAATCATATAGATATATAAGATTTAAAGTGCTCATAAATTGCTACATATATTCATATATGGGTGTTATTTATTTTTAATGCCTTTCTTTTTGTAAAGTTAGTGCCAGTCTTTGGTTAGAGCTTTCAATCAGAACCATGCTGAGTTAGAGTATCAAAGAATTATCAAGAGCAAAAAAAATGTTCGAAGTTTTCCAGTAAGTTTTACAGGTTCTAAAGAAAAAGATGTAGAAAAAAACTTAAAAATATGTATTAGGGAACTTTAAACATTCCGATAAAAGGAACAAAACATTTTTTTAAAATTTGACATAATTATCTTTTGAAAATATGAAATCCATTAAGTCTTTTTTTAAATCCTTTTATAAGTAATACTCTCTTATAGTCTCTCATCTGATGATTTTCAATTTAAATTTTAGAAAAATAAACAAAATCGAAACAGTTTTCCTTTGTTTCCGTACATGTTTCAATATTTTGACTTGAGATTTCAAGTTTATTGGTTCAAAAACAGTTGGAGATAATATGTAAAAAGATTTGTGTTTGAAAAGTTCGAGTTTTCTAAAATTAAGCAAAGAACAGAAAGGAAACTCTTTGAAATGTAGCTTACATATTTTTCACACTTAAGATATTTGAGATATTGAAAACTGATTGTGAGAGATATTTTGTAGAGACTGTACTCTTAAAAACAGATTCGCAAATATTTGGCGATTTGAGCATTGAGATTAGAGCAAACTCATCGGCAAGCGCCAACAGAAAATGCGCGACAAAAATGGCGCTAAACTTGGCCGTGTCTGCAAAAGCGGCAATAAAAGGCAAAAAAACCGAAAGAGTTTTGTATTAGGGTGAAATCGTGAAATGAAACTGGACCAGTTTAAGCGGAAGCTGCAATAGCAGCAGTAGCCAAAGACATTGTCGATGGTTTGTGTTGATCTTGGATCTTGGATGCTGTGCTCTCTCTGTCTCTCTCTGTCTGTTGGCATGTAAGAAATTTCATACTAATTGGCATAAATACCAAGTGTTTTCGAGGGACAACAGAGGCGACAGGAGGCACAGGAGACAATGGTGGTGCTTTGGCGACATGGACTAACTGACGAACTGACTGCCTGCCGAACTGACTGACATTGAGACGAAACACAGAGGGAGCCAAGCTAACTGCTTACCGATGAGATCTTCACCTTGGCAATCATTAATCGTCTGCCAGCGACATAATATCGATGATGGAGCTGTGTCCCATCGACTTGTCTAAGCCAGTTTTTTTTTCTTTCCTTTCCTTGTTTGTTTAGTGTTGTGTTGTGTTTTTTTTTGTTCAGTTTTTCAGCAATGTTTTTTTGTTGGTCTCTAGTTGGCCGCGTGCAACGTTGGAATGCTCATCGAACCAATTGAAATTGCTGTGACAACAATAAAAATTCAACTTTGGTTCCTCTTTTTTGCTGCTGCTGCTGCTGCTCTGTTGGACTTGTCCGCTTGTCCATTTGTCCGCTCGTTTGTGGTTGGTTGCCCCATCACCAGTTGACTGACTGACAATTAGAGACGTAGCTAAAACGTTGACTGATCAAGCGATTTGTAGCTGTAAATTCATCTCTATTTCGTTTCGTACAAGAAAGTTCAGGTTGGGGAATGTTGGCTGACTGTTACTTCTGTTTGGTTTGTTTTTTTTTTTTATTGTTTCTTCTTTCTCTTGTGGTCTGGAGCAGCTCCTGGCCCGATGTCCACTCTCGCTGGCTACTTGTCGCTGTTAAAATCCAATTAATCGAACAATTTACTTTGTTGCATTTAGCCATGGTGTTGGAGTTGCAACTGCCACGGATTATATTTTCTTATGTAAGTTCATGAATGTTTAACTCTTTAATCATTCAAAACTTATGCTAATTTATGTATTGTAATTCGCTTTTTTTTCTGTTTTAATTATACAAAATTGTAACTTATTGAATCTGTAAGTTGGCCCATTGAAATTGGTGTCTTTATTTTTTTATAGAAAAGTTATATTTTAATCCTTAGGAACTAATGTTTTGGTAAACTTACAAAAATCGTAAGGTTTACTTTGTCTTGTAACCAAAATTGAGTTTAAATTAATTGAAAATACTTAAACTGTTAAGTTTTTGACTTAAAATATACTAAACTATGAAACAATTGAGATAGAAATATTTTAAAATCGATTAAAATTTGGCCAAAGTACAGTCTGAGAAAAATAATTGGAATCATTAAACATTGTTATCCTAATGTTTAGCAAAATCTTTAAAAATCCATCCAGATATGTATATAATTGTCTCATTTTTTTGTACCTTTTTGTTAAACAAAATGTTTTTAAAAGTGCATTACAACCTCGAAAACTAATATTTTAGCCAAAATTTTCGTAAAACTTCTTCACAATCATTAGATCTGTTGAAAATCGACTTAGAAATTTATTTTCCAAGACTTTAATGTTTTGATAACAGTTTAAAATTCATTAGAATACCATTAAAACTATCTAGTTTATCTAAATCTTTTTGAAATATGCCCAAAAATGATGAAAATATAGCTACAGAAAACCTGGAAGTTTGATAAAAATATCCATAACTATATCCTTAAGTCTCTGTCCCTATGTTTTTGCCAGACCTAATACTTTAATTATTGAAGTTTCTTATAAAGTGTAAAGTAAGATATAACTATTAATACATAGGATCGGCTCGGTGAACTGTCCCTTTCAATAGAAGATTGTCCTGGGAAATATCTTTGTTTATTGGCATTATGACTTTTGGATTAGACTTTGGATTTTATTTATTTGCTCCACCGTGAACAGAGTCACCCTGAACTCTATTGATTGTCAAGACTCTGTTAAGTGTTGGGACATAAATTATTAGCCAGTCTTGAACATGACAGGGCTACAAAATGATGGGATAGTCTCTGGAGGAATTTTAGCCTCCGGTACGTATCATCCGAAACAAATGGCTTAAGGGGCCACCCCTTTGCCTGTGCACCCAAGCATGATTAGTGTCAATTTTTGTCACTTTAATAGCATCGTTTATGTGCAACGTTAGTGAAGTGAGTGCATTATACAGGAAACCCGAAGAGAAACGAAGTGTATACTATGGCCCTATAAAATAGGCCAAAAAAGAAAAGCCGGCAGCAGCAGCATTTGAATGGATCTCTCGCTCTCTCTCTCTCTGCATGGCAAAAGACGTTTTCATTAATAGACGCTCGAATATCAAAGCGAAACTTCAGAGTCATGCCGCCTCCGATGTCGACAAACGCCCGCCCCATTAAACCACAAAATTTATTACACCAACTAAAACTGAAATCTCGGCAAGATGAGGAGATGAGGAGGAGCATATATCGCATACATCCATTGACATCTGTGAGTGTTGCTGAGCTGTGGTGGTGCCACATAGAGGGAACAACTTAATTCAAGTGTTGTCACTTTGTCGTGTGTTCCACAAAATGTTTTGCCTTAAAATGCTGCTCATTAATTTTCAAGTGTAAGTTTTATTAGGTATTTAAATGCGTGCGAGAACTTGCCACCAAGCGGCAAGCCAATGGCAACATGTCGTTGCACATAAATTCAATGCAGACCCAGACCCATGCCCATGCCCATGCCCATATCCCAGTCCCAGACCCAGAGGCAGCCGTTGCTCTGCATTGTGTTGTGTCTTTTTATGCCTTGACATAGCCACATGTTGGTAAAACTTCTCCCACTCTCACTCAATCTTTCTCTGCACCACTTTCCCACTCTCTGGATAACTCCTAGCCAGCATGTCGCACATACTTGAGATTGCATTAGTCAGTTTTGCGCCTCCAGAAACATTTTCGATTAGGGGAAGGCCTTCTGTTGCATGATCAATGCTGCATCATATGCCCCTTCACAACCCATTGCATTAATAATCCATAACGCCAGGCAAATATATTTAGAACTAGAGATGATCACGTGATTGGGAATAGATCTGAAGGGTCTTTTAATCTAAACGAACTGTATTATAAACTCATCTACGCCAAAAGATTTCAACTTCTATCATTTCTAATAGTTATTTGGATCGAAAATACTATATGTAATGGAAAGAATGGCACAATAAATTCATATTCCTTTAGTCACGTGCTCATTCCTTAATAGATCTTTTAGATCATCTCTAACTAGTTGCCCACCCACCCGAAATAGGCATTTGAACGATCTGCCAATGTCGATAAATCAAGAGGCAAAGAGCACCTCCACTTCAAGTTGTGTCTCCTAGATTTTCTTTTTTTTTCTGAAGGAGAGTGCGAGTGAAATATTATCGCTGCTAATGCTGTTAATGAAACAACGTAATTATGTATTTGTTGTATTAGAAGGGGAAGAAGGCACCCTACTTAAGGAATGCTGTGGCCCTCACATTAATTATGCGCCTCGAGTGGTATGAAGTGGAAATCTAGTGGAATGATGTGGCTATAAATTTTTGTGCGGTAAAAAAACAAACAATGAATATTTTTTTTTGGGGGGGGCGAAAAGTAGAGAGAATAATGTCCCATATGACATTATGTGTGTTTAAAAGGATTTTGTGTGTGCTTTACATGACATTCAGAACAGGCAATTGAAACAGTTCAAAGTGCACCGCCAAAAAATCAAAGTATCCCTTTTGTATTTTGTGTGTTGGCAATCAGATATGACATCTGTCTGATTATGCTAAAGATGTCTATTAAGTTATTTTGCACTTAGCCCATGCCCAAGGCCAAATCCCCCTTCCTCCGAGAGCAAAGCATGCTTGAAGTCAGATGAACTGAAGCGGATCGGCGGCAACTCCCGCTGCGTTTGTCATGCGGTTGGCGGTTGGCCTAACATTGTCATTAATCGTTTGGCAATTAATTATCATGCCTCCGAGTCGGGCTTTATTTTAAAGTAGTTATTATTATAACGAACTGTCAACACCTACTTATAAATGTAGTCGAGCTGAACGAGCTCTCTGCGTTTGGATTGGATTGCCTTGGCTTGGCTCGGAGGCATCAGGGGCCCGGCCATTTAGTATACCTTTTAGCCTGGGTGGTCGTTGTGGTCGGGTTTGTCGGCTTTTTGTCGGTGGTTGTTGGAACTCGTTTGTTTTCTTACGCCCGGCTTGCGGACCCGGTCCTAACCATCGCCCCCTCCCCATCACTCTCTGGCCATGTGTAAATGTATGTTAATTTGCTGCCGATCATTTAATACAAAAAAATTTGTTGATTTTATTGTCTTTGGTTTTCTCCATCGAAAAGAATTAACTATGCTTGTTTTTGCATCTTTAATTGGCTGATCGTAGGTAAAATGTCATCTAACTAACTTATTCAAAGTGAGCATAAACAATCGGTGTTGAGTTGTAAAAAAGGAGAAATCATAATCAATTTGACGGCGATCCAAATGGTCAGGCAAATGGTTATAAAATAGTATAGACTATTATAATAGGTATCAGATGTATAAGAGTATTATTTATAAGAGTATTAAAGTAGTTTTAAATTCGTTTATTTAGATCAAATGTATAGATCTTGAATGTTTTATAATAACAACCTCAAAAGAGGATATATGTACTTAATACTTACTTGGGAATATTTGTAAGAAATATATCAATTGAGAGTCTAAAAGTTAAATCTATGATGGGTAGTATACAAGTCTAATTTAATACAGCTAAAAATTGTATTCATATCATTTTGTTTGCTGGCTTGAGGTCGACCTGGATATCAATCAATTTTGATGGTAAGATCAATCCAAAATCCTTGGCTCGTTGGTGACACATTTCTTAACAAAATTTTGGTGTTATGCTAATGTTACTCAACTTTTTTGCTTATAGGAATATCATAGATAAATATGGTAGAAATCTCAATTACTGAGGATAATTTCATATTATATTATACACAATGTGTAGGTAATGCAAAAGCCTTTTAAAGCCATTTTTTCTCTATTATTGAATTTAAATTTCTTATTCCTAAAGTCAAACTGAAGTCTACCGATTCCGATTCAGTTTAAATTATTGGTATTTTATTGTTAAAGTATTAGAGTATTGTTAGTAAGGACATCCAGGAGATTAAAGAAAGGTCTAAGTGGGTAAGTCAGCCGATTGAGATATAAAGAAGAGCTCTAGATAAACAGCTAACTATACTTGTACTTCCCTAAAATTGGTTGGCCACACAATATAAACTTAGAAATATCTAATTTATATAAATTTTTGAAAAAACGACTTATAAAGTAAACCATTTCGAAACCTTGAAGAAATAATTCCTAAAAATATTATAACATTTTTAAACATACTGTTAAATAAATGGTCTTAAATGTACATCTAGAAAAAAGAATATTTTTATTAGTATTTATTTTGAGTGTTGGATGTACAAAGTGAATCATAGCTTCAAAGTAAAGTGATGAAGTGATTCATTCATTCGTTGTAACTCCTCCATTCAAACTTTTGAACTGGCGTCAAAATCAATTGAATAGATATAGAGAGAAAAACAAAAAAAATCAAATTGAAAGCCCAGCATATTTCCAGGCAATGACAGAGGCTCATTGTTAGTCTCATAAATAGGCATGAAGCTAAAGGCAATCCAGCCTTCGATTCATTCAACAACGCAGTGCCATTTAAAAGGAAATTATTAGCTGAAATGTGGCCCGATCTCCTCCTGATTATTTAATGGAACATGAACATGGAAGCTTACGCATGTAAGCTGTGGCAATGTGGCAATGTGGCAATGTGGCAAAGAGGTTCATTACAAAGACGAAGACGCTGAGACGCTGCCAAAGGCAAAGACATGGCACAGCTGCAATTCTTCTCCTACTATTATTTCTTGTTTTGTACTTACTACTTTTATTTATTTTTACTTTTTTTTCTTTGTTTTTGTCTCTTTAGCAATTTTTAATTAACGCTTTTTGCACAATGCGCAAATTACGCCTATGGTGCCCGATGCACGACACACAACACAACACAACACACAACGGCACTAAATCATCATAATGTCAGCTGCCTTTTCCCTGAGATCTGAGAGCAGAGTCCTGCCAGGATGATCATGATGATGATGATGATGATGACAATGGCTACGATCATGGCATGGCAATTAGGCATTTGCTTCCATTGGATGATGACAATCATTAATTGAATAAAATTTACATTTAAATGTGCCACAACTACAAGTAGTCAAGACGATAGATACCAGAGAAATCAAATATGTTTCTATATCTGAATGTTATTCATGAAGTAATCCTTGCCACAATTGAAACAAACTTATTTGTTCAAATTTTGTCAAGGATCACTTCATCAATAACATTACTTAATCTATGTCAATATTTTTATCCATGATTGTCCATCAAAAAGGAAAGGAATGGCTAAAGATATCTACGTTTAAAGCTTTGAATTTTCATCTTACATATTTTATTTTTATATTTTATTATACACATTTAAAAAAATTACCAAATTCAAAGGCCAGAAATGTAAGAAAAAGCTGACAAGTCAGAGAACTTTGAGACTTCGTATGGTCGAAGTGTGAGGCAGCGGGTCCAAATCTTTCATATGTAAAATTTGTAGCCAGGAATTTACTCAAAAAGAAAATCTCGTAAGACACCTTGAACAAAGCAAATGTATCCCTTTAATACCTCCATCTTCCATTGCTTCTACTTCATCTTCTATAGCTTCTGATTCTACGGATTCGTATCCTTCAGTTGAACTTCTTTCGATATCTTCTGCTGCTGAACTTACTTTGCATAAAAAAGCACCTGCAAAGGGTTCAAAGTCATGTACAAAAATATCCTCTGATTCATGGCCCAGTATTAGACATTATATGGGAACAAGTTACACTCGAATTAAGGACTTTAAGACTGATGACAGTCGATCCAGTAGCTTTGAAAACATAGACAAAGTAAGAATGGAAAACTACTTTAGAATTTTAAGATCTGCATACCATCTGGCCTTTAATGACAATGCATTGCTGAATATTTGAGAACTTCTGCGAGTTCTGATTGCATGCTGAGATTATCAAAACGAATTGTCTGTCTGCACTGCTTTTGATAATAAGATTAATCAATCAAAAATGCAAGACAGACAAAAAATAGTAAATAAAAACTTGAAATTTTCCTAACATTCCTTTGAACTTCGATTAAGTTTCTATCTGCTCATTTAAGTGAAGTTTTGTCGAATTTTTATCATATGGGGATGCATATTGTTCATATGGTGATGAAGTCATATGGCATACGCAATGCCAATTTAAAATGGTCAAAATAAATTGGATTGCAGTCTGGACCAGTCTGGCCGAGTCTGGTCTATTCGGAGTGCAACGCAAACTAGACTATCATCAATTTAAAATCAATATGTCACATAAATTGGAAGGGAAATCAACGCCAAAGGCCGCCAGCATGAAAAAAAAAAGTAAAAATATTGGAAAGCAAAATGGTTAAAAAGCCACAAAGGCAACTCGTCGTCGTTGTGGTCGTCGTCGTCGCTTGGGTTTTATTGGCCACTTTTGGCCACATCAGCGACAACGATGAGACAAGCGCGCTTCCTGGGCTCCATAGTTCGAATGTGGGATGTATATATGTACATATATATATACCTATATTCGTATGTATTTCTTGGACAACTTGCCATTATTATGCGCATGTTGCATTGCCATGCGATTGCTGATGCTGCTGCTGTTGTTGTTGTTGTTGCCGGATTTGTCAGCGATCCTCAAAGTGATAAAAATTGCTCGTAAATCCTTAACGAGTGGAGCTAACACGCGCTTGCAGCAGCTCCTTCAACTACCTTCCGCACCACCCCCGCCACTCTCGTCTCTTCATGTTCTTCTCATTCTAAAACAACAAACAAACATGCCAAATGGAACAATGGCCCAATGGCCGTTCCATATTCCGATCCTGGCACCCGAAATGGACGCGCTCATCTCTTGATCTGCATTGTTAGCTGTTTTGTCTCTGACTTCTGTTTCGTTTTTGGTGTTTTTCTTTTGGGGTTTTCCTTTACTTTTTGCATTCAAAACCAAAAAAAAAAAAGAGAAGAACTCACACCAAAACTCCAAATTGACTCCATTAAATTCCAATTGTCCAATGTTCAGTCGTTCAATTGTAGCCATCGTCATACGCATCGTCTTCGTTTTGCCTGCCTGATTCCTGTGGGGGTGTCAATATTGGACCAATGGCCAAGTTAAAGGCTGTCAAAAGTTTTGCCTAAGTAGACAAAGTTTTGCAGCATTTGCAAAGTTTTGTTCAACTGTCGTTGTCAAGATGAAAAACTTGCCCATTTTCTATCATGATCTTGTTTTCAGATTTTACCCTTTTCTATTTCTAGAGAAGTTACTCAAACAAATCATTAATATTTTGAGTTTCTTTTCATAATTTTTCTACCTTTGCAGAATATTTATGGCCAATTCTACCTGATATTGCAATGGTTCAAAAATTGGACAAACCTAATCCGTTAACTCTATACAAAGTCAAAGAGTTAAGCGCATAAATTCTTAATCTAAATCCCCTCTCATCTTGCCTAGTGTGCACCTGCACTTGAACCAAATCATGGACCTAGAGAGAAGTGTTTGTCAAGTGCACTTCAGTCTACACTTGAATATCTTTTTGTAATGTCATCATGAAATATGAAGGGTTCTTGAAATACAAGAAAAGGATTTTGGGAACAAAAACCTTAGAATCCTTTTTGCGAATTTGCCGACACACTTGAACTTGATGGGAAAATCATGAAATCCTCTCAGTAACAAGTATATAAAATATTACGCAGGACAAACAAGACCAAGCATTAGTGTAATCCTTGTATACACACCCACAACAGCAGACAATGAATAGCTATGAATGAATCCAATGTATGAATGAATGAATGAACTTGGTTTGTTTGTTCATTGATGGAAAAAAAATAGGGAGTCTGACCGGGATCTTCGATATTGTTTTTGAGGGGTATTTCTTTTGGAAAACAAAAGCCCAGCAGGTTACTAGCTATCCGATTGCCCTTTGGGATCATGGGAATCCCTAGTCCATGTAGATAAAGACCAACTTGCTACAATCGCATGGCAATAAAAATTAATAAAATAAAGCAAGTGCCATGTTCGAGCCATTAAATAAATTTAACAGCTCAATGACTTGTCGAAAGGTGAAAAAAACACAAAAGGGATATGCGATATAAGTATAGTGAAAGGAATGAAAATGGTTATGGGGGATAGGACCAAGGTAAAGGTACGAGAGACGTTCGAGAGCAGTCGGGAGACTGGAGGCGTCATTGAAGCATACAGGCTCAGACAACCATGTCTTAATTAGCAGACCCAAACTTACATTAACCTTAATTTTTATGATTTCTGTCTTAATTGCGGGCGCCAAAGCTCCGCTGGTCCATGATAATTTCCACTGAAGTGTCCAGCGGCGCATGCTCATGAATTGCACAGGAATTGCACTTCGTTGCCAACCATCGGCGACCACCCAATGGATGGTGGTCACTATGCCATAGTACCTGCATCTTTGTCTAAGGAGTTTTTGTCTAATTTCTTTAGTTCTTTACTTTATAATGGGCCATAAATTATGTCAGAGCCCAACGAATTGTGTTACTTAACACCTAATCGCCTATAATGTGCCCGTCTTCCAATTGTGAGGTCCTCCAAAATTGACTTGCCGCCCAACCCAAGAAAATAGAAAAAAATAGATGAAAATATCCACCAAATGCTAGAGAGAAAGAGAGCTCCTACATTCATTCATTCATTCATTGATTCATTCACCTTCTTTTATTCATAATGAAAATGTTTGCTGTCCGCTTTATATTTTCATTTTTTGGATTCGTTTTTTTTGTGCTCCCTAAAAAGATTTATGTTCATGAATGTAAATGCCTTCTTTAAATCTTTTTTATTGGCTCGAAGTGCATTATATTCACGTGATTTGTTGCCATATTGAAGGTAGGAGGGGTGGAGGGGTTCTTTTATATTATCACACTCTGAACAACATTTGGCTTTCTCTGGCCAAAAAAGGAACAAAAATTATTAAGCTGATTTTAATTGCGCTCCACGAAAATTTAACCAAGAATCATAAATCTAATTTAGTGTCTTTTTCTTTTCTGAATTTAGACATTTTCTAATTATGCAGCAAAGTTTTACTTTTGTATTGATACGGATTTGATTGAAAATTTATTGCTAATGTATTGACGATTTGTTGTTTGATATACATATTGATAATCTCCTACTCACAATCGGTTATGTTCATTTCAAATTTTGGGTGTGTTTGTGTGTGCGTCTTTTTGTTAAGCTCAATAAATTGTAACCTGGCCCTGGCCACTCATTTCAAAGATATCTTTAGATACTTTTTTGGTATCATTTCTGATATGTGAAAATTGACTGTTTAAATAAATATCTAGATAAGCATCATAATTTATAGCATAAAACTTCTTTGACTCAATGAAAATTCAAACTAATTTACAAACAGATCTTTAAAAGTTATTATTGGCTATAAAAAGAAATTTGTCCAAGGGGAAAATGGTATCTCGTAACATTTGAAAAACTCGTTCAGTCAAATGCTTAAATGGCAAATCAGTTAATAAGTAGTTATCTACTTATTATCTGATCTGAGATACTGTGTGTATTTCTTTTATGATATTGGTAGTTAATTAAAGCAGTTAGATATCTGTTATTTCTCTCAGTTTTCATTTATCTTTACTCACTTGCCCCCTTTGTCATCATTGTCATCGTCATAATGATGGTCGAAATTAGTCGCCAAGCTGCCAAAACGTTTAGTACCAAGCTCTCACCCAATCGCTCGAAATCCCAAACCAAAAAACCAGCAAAAAAAAAACTCAAACATTTGTTCATTTGTCATGCAGAAGGACTGTGTTGCCGTTGACATACATTCAATGGATGGTCTTTGTTGTAAGCCAACAACTACAGACGCAACAACAACAACATAGCCAGGCACATAATGTTACTGATGATCATCATCCTTGTCCTGCTGGCTTCCACATTGCACATTGCGCAATAAAAACTGAGAGAGACAAAAAAAAAAGCGGCGCAACAATTGAGGAGAATCCATCATTAATAAGCCCTAAAGTGGTTGCTCGGGGACAATAAAAACAAAAGGCCAAAATGGGCAATAAACGAACTAGTCATGGGTGGAGCCAGCAAAAAGTTTTTAGTATTAAACATATAAAAGTTTCTAAATACGTACATAAATACAATCACATAAAATATGATCTTTAATTGTTACAATAAGAAGAAGAAACATATCTTCAATGAAAAGATACATCAGGGCATTTGGTAAATTATTTTAATAAAGCCAGATAAAGTTTAGTCAGATATACATACATATAGTACCCTAAAAATATCTGAAAGTTGGTTAAACATCTTTACATATTTATAAAATTAAACCATTTATTAACACATAAAATTGCAATAACATAACAATATCAATAACATACAGAATTTTAAATGATAAAGTTAAACTAAATGAACAAATAAAATAATGAAAATGAAGGAGATAGATAATTGTTAAATAAGAAACTTTTTCTGTAGGAATATGGCAACATATCTAAAGGAAATGTCTAAAAAAAGACACAAAAGAGATAAACATATTGTACTACTAACAAATTCTCTACATCTTTATTTCTATGAATTAAAATATCAGATTTGTCTAAAGTCAAATTCAATAAATATTTCGTTATTTATATCAAAACTCGGTTTTAGTCGGCATGAGGTCAATAAATCTTACTAATTTATAAGATTTTAAGTCATAGTCAGCACAAAAGGTAAGCAGGTTGTCTGTATAGCTATTTCAAGGACCACCAAGTTCTATCATCACCAGACTTCGATAAAGAATCTACAGTTGTAATGACAATGTAAATCTTATAGTTATTTATAAATATTTTATATTCTGTTAGTTGGCAATATTTTTTTAAATGCCCGATGGGTCGCAGGATGGTCAAAAGGCAGAGAGGCAAATTTTATTCTTAAGCCTAAACCAATTATATTAAACATATGTTGTCCAAAGGAGGAATTGCTTATTAAAAGTTGTTAACAATTCGTAAGATCGGATCCACTTGAAGGACAAACAAAATTAAAAAAAAATAATTTGAAAACATCATCTTTTAGACCTTTAAGTTAGAACTTTATAGTTCAAATTTCTCTCATTGCAGATAACCTTTAATTTTACCTCTGTAGGAAATTCTCGCTACTCCCATGAAAACAGCAGAAACATGTGCACTTGTTTCTCCTGTCGATGTTGTTGCAACGAAACGACAAAAAAAGAAAAAAAAATGGCAAACCGCTTTGGGCCATTTATGGTAACGCAATTAATTATTTTTTAACTGTTTTGTCATTTCGGAATGCAGCCAGCAGCCATGGTTGGCCATCGGATTGGTCCTTCCTGCTGTGTCCAAAGGACTTTGACATGGCCGAAGCAGCTTTCGCTTGTTTGATCGCTTGATCGCTGGATTGTTGGAACGATTGATCGATTGATTGCTGTCGCAGAATAAAAAAGGAAACCCAACCGACAGGGAGAGAGAGAGAGAGAGACAGAGATAGACATACATTGGCACAGATTGTAAAACTTGCCGTGTAACAAACAAGTCGTTTTTTTTTGTTTTTTTTTTTTTTGTTAATTTGCCGCCGATTGGCTACCGAAACGCCGAAAGTATTTATTTCCAAAAATAGAAAGTTTTTTTTTTTTTATTTTTTTTTGTTTTTTTCCTTTTGTTTTTTCATGCAAATTTATAAAATTAATAAACAGTTTGGGCTGAAAAAACCAGACACTTGTCATGCATGTGCAAAGATATAAAAAATGTTTAACAAAAATACAAAAAAAAAAAAACAGAGAAGATAAAAAATTCATAAATTTTGCCTCGAACAAGTTGTTTGGCCGCCCAGTTGTTGCTTATTTGCTTTGTCTGTTTTGATTATAAAAAGCATTCAGCTTTAATTTGTCAATTTCTTAATTGGCGTTCCACAATGTTAAACAGAGACAGACAATCGACTGGCAGTCTCTCTCTCTCCCTCTCTATCTCTCTGTCAGCGTCTCTGCGATTCCCATGTCTGTTGTTCCATTATATATATGTATATAATCTGGTGATATTTCGATTTTTGTCGTTGCCTCTTGTCGGCCAATCGGTCGATCATTGTCGTTCGGTTAGAAGAATTTTAACAAGCTACGGTGTTTTGGAATTTCGTTACGTGAAGAATTCAAAAATGTTTTACGCAATTAAAGAATCTGATAAAATGTCCACAAGCGACAAAGGCAAAGATTATTATATTAAAATGTGATGACTTTCAGATACCCTATAAAGAATTATGATGTTGGATAAAATTTTGAAACTAACTTTATGAGAATTTCTAAGAGAAACTATTGTTAATCCATTAGAGAGTGTTTTTCACTAAGTAGATGCTAATTTCAGGTGCATATCGAGGTGGAAGACCACCAATGATGATGGAGATGATGATGAAGATGGATTGTCTTTATCCCTTTTATGATCACAAATGCTTCTCCTCCTACCCAAAGTACTTACGACTTAGATATACCCTAGAAGAAGTCAAGGAGAAGAAAAACTCTAACTGCAAGCGACCTGTTCCCTGTTCATCTCCTCATATCGATCGCTTGTCCGACGGTTAAATATGACAAATTTCAACGAAGAGAGAAAAAAAATAAATGAAAACAAAACGAATGGCTACAAGACAAAATCAGAAGCTTCAATGCACATCAATATCGATCGATACGAGCTCCTGTCTCTGTCACTGTTTTTCTCCTTTTGTCTCCGTGTTCCCTGTGATTGTGGCACAAACCAATTAAGCCGAGATTAATTGGCCATGTCAAGTGGCGTAATCGAGCGCGAACACAAGTTTGACATTTCATAATTATTTCAACTGTCTTTCTGAGACTCACTCACAATCAAGACTCACCCAATGTCTCGTCTTGGTCTCTCATGATCGATCAATCGATGGCGATAGCCTGAACCTGAGCCGTTGGGTGTGTTGGTCTTTTAATGGCTGTGTGTGTGTGTGTGTGTGTGTGTGTGTGATAAAGATGTGCTCTGGCCGATATGATGGAAATGTATATAATTGACTGCTTTTATATGATGATTTTTATAGAGAATCAACATGGGGCTTAGGTTTATGTGGTGATGATCTGATTGATATTCTTTTGTAATTATGTTGTCAGAATTTCAGTTAGTCTGGCATCGATCTATAGCCATGAAGGTTTAATTAGTTTTTCGTATGCCATAATATTTGAGATTTTTCATTCAGATAATAATTCTTAATCACCTTCATTATAAAGAACAAGTTTTACTTGACCTTAGTACGTTTGTTTCCTAGTTTAATTTTTGGATGGATCTTGGATTTCATTTTTGAGGTTTGCCTTGTCTGACTATCGTTTTGTTAAATGTAATAGATATTTTATTTTGGCGAATGAAAAACTCTGAATTGTGTATTTTGGGAACAGATTTTTAAAGGAGAAATCGTTCCTCCTTTTTTTCTTGTTTATACATAATTAAGGGAAAATTACACTATAAAAGTAATACCTTTGTCAGAGAAGGATTAAGAGAGGTTGGAGAAGGATTCGGGGAAGATTCCCAGAATATTCCAAAATCCAAATTATCCACAATTAAATAGTTTGGGGTTCCAAAAGTTGTTTCCTAGTTTAGCTCCTGCCAAAAGCTACAATTCTATTACGTTAAAGCCTCAATTTACAAAATAATTCCACAAAAAGAAATGCTTAAACTTAGACGTTAAAAGTAAACGTTGTATTTTTTTTTTGGGTTTGGCTTTGTCTTTGATCTTTGGCCTTTTAGGCCGAACCGAACTTTAGGTTATGATTTAAAAACTTTCTCTAATTCAACAGGTTTTAGGTCCACTTTAGTCCGCCATCGCTCATCCAATCCACACCCACTCAAATGGCGATTACCAAAGTTGCAAGTCGCCATACAAGTCTCTCATTTTACAGCTAATTTGACAACAATTTACTGTAATCACAATCGATTCGTGTTTGCCAATTTTTTAATTGTTTTCAATCCTCTTTTCTGCCTGGGTCCTGGTCCTTTCCCAAAACCCAAGACACACGATCGAGTAATTTACGATGGCCTCATGGTGATTGGGACACCCAAACAAACGAACTCCATTAGCTGTGGCTGTTGCTCTCGATGCTCGAGGCTTGTCCTCACAGTTCGTGCGAACTTCTAGGAATTATGTTGTTCCAATTAAAATAAAAATTAAAATAAATAAAACAAAAGGTAAAAACCCGAAAGCCACACACTCTTTGAATGCTCTGGGATGCTTTTAGTCGAAAGAATCCTCCTCTCTGCTCTCCAGTTTTCTGTTTGTATCGATTTGTGAAATGGTTGAAGCTGGTTGACTGGTGGCTCCCATTGATTTCTGAGTTGCTGATTTCCATTTAACCTGCTGCAGCTTACCACGGACGAGTGGGGGGGAGGGGACACAGGGACACAACGGAGGACTGCAACGACTGCACCCTGCGGATCGCGATACAATCGTCGATGTGTGCTTGCCTTAAAACGACTTTAATATGTAAATTCGATTTCGGAAGCCAAAGTAATTAATACTAGAATGCAGCCTGGCGGTGCAGGGGCACCACCACCACCAGACACCACACCAAACCACACCACACCACACCAAAGTCAACCAGCAATGGACTGAATTCAAAATTAATCCAAACAAAACGGATAAGAGAGCAAAAGGCAAACAGAAATGTTAATTTGCCTCGTCGTTCTCGTTGTCTCGTTGTCTCGATGTCGTCTTCGACATCGTCGCAGGAAGCTATATAACCCAAAGGTGAGAATATTTTCAGTATTCTGGCTCGATTAGGCTTGAAATTTATGTTGAGGGACCATTCGAACTTTTGTCACTGGTTTTGTTGGGCCCATTCAAATAAAAATTATGCTTGACATATTGGTATAACTTTTGTTTTTAATTATGAATGACATTCCCCCCTTTTGCCCCCCCTCTTTGAGTTTGAAGACTTTCGTGTGGGTCCAATGATTTTGGTCTATCTCTCTCACTCTCTTTCACTTGCTAGCCTGCTGTGAAATCAGAGCTCTCGTCTGAGATAAAGATCTTGGTAACTCTTCAACTGTGTGTGTGTGTGTGTGTGTGTTGAGCCATAATGAAACTCATTGATGTAGGTAAATTATCGCTCTGTTCTTAACGTCGTGTTTTCGTGTTTTTTAATTGGGACTTTGGGAATTTAGTGAAAAATGCTAATTAGTTGAAAGGGTTCGTCTTCCATCGTCTTGTCTTTCCATTGATAATATTGCTTCCAGACCCCAAATGACAGCAAGAGAGATAGAGAGAGTATGAGAGAGAGAAAGAGAGAGAGAGACTAGGAGAGTGAACTGAACTACCACTGAGATTTACGTTATGTTTTCCGATTCTTTTCCTTAACTCGTTCCTGTTTGTTTTTTTCTATTTGGTTTTTTTTGTTTTTTGTTTTTCTATCTATCTATAAAATTAGATTAGCAGTTAATTGGTTAATGTGCAGCCAGCAACGTTTGTTAATTGATTCTTGGAAAAACTCCTCAAAACTGAGAGAGAAGAGAATCGAAAAAAAATCAGGTTTTAATTAACAACTATTTAGGTGCTCTTCTGGCTACCGACTGGTTGCATGTTTTCTTTAATTTGGCAGCATAAAATTATCATTTGACTTTCGTGTGTGTGTTTTTCTTTTTGATATATGCTCGAAGTTTGCTCTTAATCCTCTGACATGCACGGTAGCAGGGTATTTTTTTTTGATGTTTTGGTTCCAGTCCAACTAAAAGGTTCAATCGACAATATTCACTAATTGATTTTATGGGTTATGCAGTCAACTTTTGTCACTCTGCCTCTCTCTCTCTCCCTTTTGGTGCTTCTCTATCACTCTATCGTCTCATTTGTCGTTTGGTATCTCAAAAAGCTTAACAGATTTCATAAGGTGGTTTTAGCCATTAAAATGTTTATAATTTTATGCTAATTTGGTCTTCTCTTTGTTTGATTTCTTTCAATTGACTTGGCATTTGTTATCACATACCTTTTACACATAAATATAAGTATATATCGATCCAACTGATAAGCTTTAACAAAATTATTTCTTTTATCTGACCATAAATAGCTCAGGGAACTGGGTCAAAGTAAAGCAACTAACCAAGCGAGAAACACACACACACACAACAAGTTTGGAGTCAGCATCATCTCCACCAAATAAAAAACAAAACCAACTTGCCACATTCAACATAATCAACATATACACATATGGGCGGCCATCTCCCTGCCTTTGCCTCTGAATCACACTCTCTCCGTTCTCCACTTCACTAGTCTCTGTCTCTGTCTCTGGTTGCCCCGAATCCAAACATGCTGTAGGCTGTCTTGTTGTTGCCTTGTAATCCGATAGTTTTATAGTTTTGTAGTAGCGCACTCATAAATTTTAGACCCCTAGAGACGACGTTCATGTCGCAGCATCAGGTGTTAAGCGGGCGCAAAATACCCTATAAATAATTGAAGCCATCTCAAATTGACAATCAACGAGCTAAACAAATATTAATAAACAAGAAATTTTCTTTATGATTATGTCTAAACATAAATTAAATATTACTTTTTCAAAATTGTAAAACTAGTTTCTAATTGATTTAAGATGGAAATCTTTCGCATTTTATTTTATAAATTAAAATTTCGATCCAAAAGTCTTTTAAGATGCATTAGCTTTATTTGGAAAGTCTAAAGTTTAGACTCTAAACTATAATGCTAGTTTTTTAATTTTTATCTCTATTTAAATTTCCATTCTATGAATAATCCAAGCGACTAAATATCCATGAAAAGCCTTTGAAAAACTATTGAATTCTTTGAAATTATAATCTTAAATGTCATGTCTGACAAATAATAAAGACATAAGTTGTATTATCAATCGAGTTAATTTAATGTTAATATAATAATAAATTTTGATTCGACATTCTTTGCATATTATTTAGAACCGTTGTGGAATTTTAAAATTTACAAAATTTTAGAGTATTTTGTATTCAGTTATATTTGAAATTCAATAAAAATCTCTGCTTGTCTTGTCTCCAGTATTGTTTTTTTTAGCATTTGTCTTGAAAAAAGTTGAGATTTTTTGTTGTTGTAGATTTTTTCTTTGCTTTTTAAGATATCTAGCTTGTTGTTGTTATTGTATTTGGTTTATTTTATGTTTTTATTTATTATTGTTATGTTTTTTTCTTATTTTTTTTTTTGTTATTTATTACACGAAAGTCATTCTTTTTTAATAGTCATGGAAATTAATTTTGCTCATTTGTACAACAATAAAAATGTTAACTAATTAATTTTGATTGAAATTTGCATGCAAAAAGCGAAAATCAATTTGCACGAGCTTCGATAACTTCATGTATGTGTGTGAGTGTGTGTGTGTTTGTGGGTATAGGTGGAGGAGGGGTATAGATTGGCTGGCGTGTTGTTTGAAAATTAAATTTTCAATAATAATTTATAATTTTTGAACCGAAAGCGACACGCCATTTGGCAACTAGTTCAACCAAACAATTCGTGAGTACATAATGGCTTATTAAGGGTAAGAAATGAAGGGGAAGAAGGCCTAAGGACGTTCAGGATTATGAAAACAATATGCCTAAGACAACGAACAAATGCCTAATTAGCACAAAGAATCAGAAACGGAAGTTATGTTAATTAATTTTGACTATGACAAAAGTTGAATTTGGGGGGGAACCCGATAGCAATCGGTAAAATGAAACTGAAACCAAATGGAATTTCATAATACAAACGATAGAGTGGCATTAAGGCAGCATTTTGTCAGCAAAGTTTTTGGGTTTTTGGTTGCCACAGCCAGCTTAAAAATAACAAAATAAAAATGTATCTTTGTCAATGTTGTCCGACTGGTGCGACTGACTTTGCCAATTATAAGGTAAAGACATTGAATTTCGCTTTATCGCGGCATTTCGGAACGCATGAAACTAAAAGATATAGAATGAGGATGAGGAGAAGGCGACTGAAGAAGATCGAATTTATCAAGAAGAAGGCCGCAACTCAGGATGGAATATACACTCATACATATAAACATATGTATGTATGTATATATCTCAAATTAGCAAACATTTTATATCTGTCAGCTACTGTTCTCCCTAATTAATAACAAGATGCCTTTTTAATTCCATTTCGTGAGTTTTGCGCGCCGTTGAGCGTTTTAATTGCCCCTGAAGGAAGCGCGTTCTTTTCCCTTTTCTTTCCTTTTTCTGCATTTTCTTCTTCGACTTTTATCTCTCTTGCTGCTTCTTCTCCCCCTTTTCCATCAAGGAGTCGTTGCTGTTGCAATTGATGGCCAAAACGGGCGCCTTCGTGTTACTGTGCAGTTAATCGCAAACAGTTTGTAATTATAACTAATTTTCAATCTATTTAAGGGCCGATTCTATTAAAGTTATTAATTATATTTATGAGGCAACGAAATGGCCATAAAAGCAAATAGTTCAAGTTACGGAATTTACCATTAGTGACGAGTCAGCAAACAGGTTACGTTAATGGTGAATAAGAAAAGGAATTCATTTAAATTATTATAGTTTTATGGTTAACTTATGTACTACATGTACTCTATATAACATGGCTATAAGCACAAACACCCATGGCTTAAGCAACACCCGTAATATTCTATATTAGTATTCCAAAGTCAACTCATGATAAATTAGTTTCAACTCTATTCTGTTACCTACAGAACAAAATAGAAAACAGTTAAAATAGAACATTGTAAAAATAGAAATCTATAGATACATTATTAATAATAACTAAACATGCACTTCTTACAAGAATTTTGTTTTCATTATGTTTTTTTTTTAAGTCTATCCAGTCAGTTTTTGTATTTAAATTGATTTATCTACCTAACCAAGAGACCTCAAGAATTACATACAAAAACCGGAAATTTCGATGGGCCTCAAAATAAATACTGGGGCTAAAATGAACATTTTTGGTATACAGTTTATCTTAGATTACCTAGATCTACAACTTCTTCAAAGAATATACATGTCTAATATAATATTAAAGATTTTAGAAAGACCGGGCTAAACTATTGACCAGAATTTGTGGGGCGCTTTTCGTTCAATAGCACCTGTAAAAAAAACGTCGAAAGCTGACATGACAATAATTACGGGTCATCATCTAAATACAACAACCAACAAATTACTGAACAAATTTCTTCATTAAATTTCTTGGGAGCCGAGAAAATCAAATTCAAAGTTAAAAACATCTGACCAATTTTATAATACCCTCTGCAAGGGTATAAAAATGGCCTAACCTGCATATATAAAATTAGATAAAGAATAAATACCTATGTATATATTTTTTAACCCATTTGAAAGATAGTTTAAAAAACGTTCCATTCTTTTAAATATCATAGACAACTTTTACAAAAAAAGGCCACAGAAATTTATATCAAATTTTTAATTATAATAATTTGTTGTTTGGCATTGGAAATCTTATCTTTATTTAAGATATGTCTTATTGCATCTAACATCATCAGAAGAAGGAAACTAATACATATAATATTGCATTTACAATGAAGGAACAAATAGAAGTAGGAGAAGGAGGAGATACATATTTGTAAATGATAACCTTTTGTTTTTATACCCTTGCAGAGGGTATTATTTTACTTAACATTTAGTTTTAGTTTAGGTACTAAACTAGGCAAATTAAAATCTCTTTGCTTGTTGACCTTCATGACATTTTTTAAAGTAGCAATAATTTATATAAATCAAAAGATATTAATGTATCTTCAAATATAGTTCTCAAGATGGTTTTTTGATGACTAATATTTACTAAGCTTTAAACTAAGAAGCCAAAAATAGAGATACAACGGCAAGAATACAATACAAGAATTTGGGAACGGATGTTGAAAATATATAAGCCAGACTTTTCCAACTTGAAAAAAAGTTACTCCAAGACTCAAAATTATTATACACTTTGAAAAACTTTACTCAGTTTAATTTCAGTTCAATTACCAAATAACACCTTAAATTGATGAGGAAAAAAAAAATAATAGAGGGACTCCTCCCTTCCACCTTCTATTTCGAATCTTGCACATTATTTTCCATCGTGTAACAAAACAAATATACAGTCAAATAGACAGACAAGTTAGACATCTTGTGGCCCATTGTATAAATAGATAAACACTTGAATCGAATGACACTAAATTGACATAAATGAGATCAAATGGCCAACACAACTGCATATACATGTGTTTGTGTGTGTGTGTGTAAGTGCCGACGGTGTGACAGCTAACTAACTTGGCTAAATTTCGCCGTCGATTTAGCCGATATGGTTGTTGTTGTTGCTGTAAAACCCATTCCGATGTTCAGCTCAAGTGTTACTGACCATAAATCCAACCGCGTCCACTCATTTTAGTGTGTATTTTTTGTTGCTTTTTTTTCTGTACATAAATACGCCATAGACTGGGCAACTGTGTTGAGTTTCCATCGAAGAGGCAAAAGACAAAACCAGTTTGCTAACATGTTGTTGGCTTTTAACCACGAAAACTTGTTTCTGCTTTTGATGATCGGACTTGGGCTACGCCTACCCAGGCCTGTCCCCAGGCCAGAGATAGGTAGGAGGAGCTTTTCCAAAGATGGTGGTGGTGTTGGTGGTGACTGGACAAAAATGGTGGGCCTTAACGCTAATAGCGATCGAATTTATGGAATTATTTCATTGTTCTAGGAATTTGAATGCCGGACACCAAAAATGGCTGCAGAATTTGAAAAACGAGTCAGAGGACTGAACCATGGTAATATTTATTGGATGATTCAAACAATTGCCATCAGGATGTTGACCAAGACTGAGAGAGAGAGAAAGAGAGAGAGAGAGAGAGGGAGAGAGAGAGAAAGACAGTGACTGTCAGTGGACTTGCAGAGTGTCTCTCTGGCTTTGATGGCTTCATTATGCAGTAGTTGGCCGTTTTGCTTGCCTCTTGGACTCGTTGGTTTTAGCTTTTTTTTTTACAAATTGACTGATTTAATATTTTTGCCAATTAAGTTTTGGGCTAGCATTCAGTATGCAGTGAAAAGTTTGCCCATAATTGGTTTGGCAGCATAAAAATCACATGAATACATTTCCGTTTCATGGCAATTAACTGAGCTGAAAAGAAAAGAACATAACTTGGCTTGAAGAAGAAGAGATCCATCTTTTAGTTATCTGTGCACAAGTGCAACTAAATTGACTGTTGCTGTTGCTGCTGCTGTTTGACAGTTTCCAGGTTCCTTTACTTCATCGTCGTTCAGTTGGTCTTGTCATTAAATGCCTGAACAAAATTATCTTGTTAAAATTACAAATAACACGAACATGAAGTAATAAAAACGTACGGAATGAATAATGTGCGCCACGTTAAATCGCCAACTGACTGCTGACTGCTGTCTGAATCCCAGTCTCAAGTTGATGTTGTGGCCAGTTGTGGATGAAATTTTAACCGGTTCCATCCATCCATCCATCCAGCATCCTTCATCTGGTGGATGGTACCCACTCAGCATTCTTATAACTTTATTTTATGTGTCGATTTTTAGTGCTTACTGCCGCTCGGTTGCAGTTTCGTGAACTTTTCAAGTTAATTGGTTGGCGATTGTAACGACTGCAAAATAACAACAACAACAACAACAAAACTCTTTCTGGCCTTTGCTTGACAAGTTGGCAATTTGGCCAACTGAATGGCTTTGGTATGGTTAGTGGTGAATGTGTTTGAAATTGGTCACATATATTTATTTTCTCAACTGCTAGTTGTTCAATTATTGTTTTACGCAAGGAGAAAGTTTTTAATCTTCAGGGAGATAGATTAAGATTAAGGTAAGGCTTGATGCTCTATCTTTACGATTTATTGTTTAAACTAACTAACTTAGCTCGACCTTCTCGACATAATTCGAAATTTAATTTGCACAAATATGGCAGAAGGGTTTTTAGCCATTTTTTTTTTACCTCCCCATTTAATGCTATTTCACGTAGGGCAATAAAAAATTCTCCCTTCTTTCACTTTGACTTTGACTAAAGCTGGCTGCCTTTGAGTGCATAGTTAAAACTATTTTATGTCTTAATTAAAGTTTATAGCACAGATTTTTTTTTGTTCCCTTATTTTCATTTTTTTTGTTTTCTTTTTTGAGGCGTTAAAAAAGAGTTTGCAAGTCGTCGGAACCGCCAAGATCATCGGCAATCAGCGTAAATGAGTTTCTCCATGTCTGTGTGCAAGTGTTGGCCATGTACAAATCGCTTGATTGGCTTGCACTTAATTGCCAGTGGCTGGCTGCAACTCCCACTTGGGCCAAACCAGTACGGGTGATCGGTTGGCCAGCCATGCTGTTTTTACCTTTATTTTGTTTTTTTTTTTTGGGTTTTTAGCCAGATAGTGTCTGTGGTGGTGGTTGTGGTGGCTGCTGCTCCTGCTAATAGGCAATTAAGTTTCGTGTGCTACCTGCCATTTTGTGTTGATGTCTGATGGTCACAAATTGAACGAATTGGAATCGAGTTACTATACATACATATATATATATATATAACATATATGTAAATAGTTTCACTAATGAATGTGATTGCGATAACAAGCAGTTTTTCTTAGAGCCCAGAAAATTATGCCTTTTAGAGTCGTTTCCTGAGGCCATTTAAAAGTCTTAAGCTTAGACGAGATATTATTAACATAATAATCTTTTATATATCGATATCCATCTACATTTATAATCTGGGAAACGGCTTATTAAATTTTTTAGTTACTAATTACATAAATTAAGGGCTGAGGTTACATTTAAAGCTTTAAATATTTTATCTTTGTATCTCTGAGTGTTAAATTAAACACATTTAATATTAAATTTAAAGATTAAATCTACTAGTTTTAGAAACCTGAATCTGAATATCAACATTGATTAAACATAAAAAATTCAAAAATGTTTAAATTTGTTATAACAAAAAGTGACCTTGAAATATATTTCAGGCAAGACAGAATTTGATTGTTATTCTTTTATTTTATATAGATATTTCTTAGAAATTTTGAAAGAACTTCAGAATAGAAGATGACTTAAAACTATCTTTTGAAATGTTAAGGGGGGTTTCTACTTTGTTGGGCCGAAAAATAACTTTTTAGGAAAAATTTTTTTTGGAGAAAAGTATAATAGATCAAGGAATAAAATTTTTCACAGTTGTTGGGAAAACTTTATTCTATGTATAAAAATTTTTTTTCGGCGAACCGTGAAAAGGGGTAACGGGTAGGAATTTTCCAATGGCATCCCAATTTCGTTCTTATGCAAATCCTACCAAAAGTGAAAACAGAAATTACACTTTTCCGCAGCGCTGGTAATACAACTGGGATGAAGGATGAAAATGAAAAAGTTATGAGCTTTTTTAGGAAAAAATGTATTTTTTTGCCTATTTTTATTACTAATTAATTTTTTAAGTTAACAATTTTTAATATTTTTCGTCAACTCTACTACCAGCGCTGAACAATATCCTAAAGAACATGTGTAAAAAATTTCATAGCGATTGGCCCTGATGGACTTCCATGAGCTCCAAAAATATAGTTTTGAAAAAAACGCGTTTGAAAATTTGCGCTGCGGCCCAACGCGCTTGACATCGCTCCACTTAACGGCCGAAAACTTTCGTAATTTTACAGATTTCAATTTTTTACACAGTTTTCTTGAAACATATATCTATCCGAAAATGAAATCAAAATTGTTTATAACACAAGGTAGAAACCCCCCTAAAAGAAATTTTAAAATGACTTTAGAATACAATTAGAAAATAAAATAATTAGAAAACAGAGCCAGTTTTATAAAGTTATCTAATCGGAATCTTAAAATTTTTCTGTGACTGTTAAACAAACTAAAAAAATTGTCATATCTTATAAAAATTCATTAATTACTTTTAATTACTGATATAGTAGTTATTGAAGCTACATAAACTTGGATAACTTCTTGCCCAATGGCGTCGTCTCGGGCACTTCTTCATCCTTCAATGGCAATTGTTGGTATGCGGTTCAGTCTCCAGTATGACGCAATTAAGCAAACTTCCGGTCTGAGGGATGTCGCCGCTTCCGTGGAGGTGCAGGAGGTGAAGCTACGTAGCTTTCTTCATATTTTGAATGCCTTGTGACTTTTTAATTGCGTATACGCCACTTGTAACGGTCGTTGGGCAAAACGTCTTAATTAAGTCGTTTGAAGAGTCACCCTGTCCCCCCTCTCCACCCCTCTCTCTCTCTCTCTCGTAGTCTCTACCTTTTATGTGGCTTAAGTATTATATTTTTTTATTGTGCCTTTCGCTGTAATTATTATGATTACTTATTATTGCCTGCCTTTCGTTTCGTTTCGCTTTGTTTTTTTTCCTTTTCTTTTCTTTTGCTTATTTCTTATAGTTTTTGGAGTCGTCAGTCGGCAATTTAATGATTGCAGATATTTTCCAAATTATCTTAAGCATTTCGTATTTATAGTAATTCCTTACTTTACAAAAAGCTGCCGATTGCTTAGTTTATTGTCACAAATTAAGCAGACATCTGATGGCAAGGCAGACCAAAGTAAATTACTACTTTGGCCCCGGTAGCCGATGGCCACAATAACCTCCTCAGCCTGTTATTTGGTACAATAAAATTACAAGAGACTGCCATTAAAGTGCTTACAAAAAGCATATAATTTCAATGGCCTCAAGTGCCGCCGATTTATTGAGTTGTTCAATGAAGAAGAAGTGGCTTAATTTTATAGTCTCCTTTTTTCAGATAGATAGAATGCGTGTAGGAGAAGAAGGGTAGGGAGAAGCGTAGGGAGAAGTGAACAAAAAATTCCATCAATATGCAAAAATTTTCAATTAAAATTGGCCACAACAAACAAAAGCTGAAAGATAACTTCACTTCACCATATGCATATAGTAGTAACAACAACGGCAATCGGTGGCAATTTATGTGCACTCAGCGCCATTTTCACTTCATTGTATCGCGACCAAACAGCGTCAGACGGGCAAAACAAAAAATTAATAAAAAAACGAAACAAAACGAGCGAAGGAGGCAAAAAAAAAAGCAGCAAATATATGAAGCAACAATAAAAAAAACAGAAATGGTACAAAAAAATGGGGCTAGGGTTGGGGGAGCAAATATAAAAAAAAACACAAAAAAAACCAACAACGCCAATGAAGAAGGCGTAAGGCATTGTGAGCGACAGCAACAACAACAACTGACAGGAAATTAGTTTCCATTTTTTGATGAATGCTTCGACAGGATTGTTGCTGTTGGCGTTCCTCTGATGCTGTTCAGAGTGTCTCTCTCTTCTGTGAGTGTTGCTTTTGCAGTCGTTTTTTCTTCCTTTTTATGTGTTGCCAGCATCTTTTTCCTGTTGGAGAATCCTGGCATTCGTTCATCCAGCGCATAAATTGCCAGGCAAACGTGACAACCGCTAGCCACGCTTCAGCCTGGTTGACTACACAGAAAAAAAGGCATTCGCTGCGACTTCCTTTCATTCATTCATTTAACAATAAAATATTAACAACGGTTATATGAAATCAACAAACCGGGGAAACTCTTATCTCTCTCAATTGTAGTGGCATTTTGATTACTCTTCTAAAAAACAAAATCTAAGAGAAGATGTTTCTTAAGTTAAGTTGAATTCGTGGATTCAAGATCTATTTGATTTTTTATAAATTTTAGAAACTACTTCTATAAAATGAAAGAAAATGGAAATCGTAGAATTTCTTAGGGTTCTATGTACTATGAAGTTCGTAACAATAGCAACAGCACTTTAAATTGAGTATGATAATTGAATCCTAAGTTGAAATTTATAGATAATTCATTTTATAATAAAAGATACGTAAGTTAAATATTTCGATCAGATCTATTTGATTATCTATATTTTAGAAAATGCTTCTATGAATCTGTCATCGTTGTTGGAAATCTTAGAATTTCTGAAGGATCTACTATGGAGTTCGCTACAATAGGAACAGAGTATTAGAGTTTATAATAAAATAGTTTTATAAATTTTATAATAAAAGCTTAAGAAATGCTTATATTCTTAAGAAAATTTCAGCTAAAGACAAATTTAAAAGAAATACATACATTCTTAAGAAATACATTATAAGATTTTCTTTTCCTACAAGCCATTATTTAATTGTCTGTCTATATAAATGGAATTGATATCATGCTAACTTGGATTTGTTTAAGCTCGACTCCATTTACTATTCCAATTAGTTAAATGTATTAAAAACTAATTAGAGTTCTAAATTACCCAAATTTAATAATAGAAAAAGCGTGCTGCTTCATTAGGTTAAAAAAACTTTTCAATATTAAGCTCAACTTTAAAGTTGCTAAACTTTTTCACTATGATAGACATTCCATGGGGTTTAAACCCATAAAATTATATATTGGCATCATTTCTAAGGGTTCTAGCTAAATTTTTTATAGCTTTTACGTTTGGTTAGGTACATATATTATTTTAGTAGCAAAATGGCAAATAAATTGTATATGCCCATTTTATTGCAGAGCCATAAAAAGGTAAACCCATCATAATCATCGTCATTCATTTAGGGACATTCAGGGACAGGAGCAGTAACAAAGATAAGGGACAAACAGCAAACAGCAATTGGCAGCTTCATAACAATATAAATATATATATCTATATATTACCAATGTATAAATAATCCTTTATAGAATGAGAGTTATGATGTGTTCTATCATTTCCTGGAAATGTTGTCAAAGTTTTCTTTTTATTTTTATTTTTTTCCTTGTATATATTTATTTCTTTTTTTGGTTTGAAGGACCATTGAAATGACATAAAGCTTTCCGCTTGTCAGTTAGTTGAGCTCATCATGAGGCCATAAATTGCGCCATGTGTTGCCCCAAAAACAAATTAACAAATGAAAGAAGCGGGTGTCATAAAATCATGCCCGCCCGCCTCCCTCTCGAATTTCATGTCACAAAGCATTGATTTATTTCTCTCCCCCCCTCCACACACAAAGTTTGAGGCATTTAAATACGCTTTTGATTTACAAATAACAAATAAATGTTATGATGAGTGGGATCTTCGAATCTTCTTGGTATGCCGCCGGCAGATGGTATAGAAAATCTTTAGGATATTAAAAATGGGTAAAGGGGAATTGGCTTAAGGGCGGCCGGCCTTGGCTGGTCACGCTCATAAAACGCCAACTAAGCGTTAAGGGCACCAAAAATGAGAGAAGGAAATAAATAAATACATACAAACCAAATGAGAAAAGTATTGAGACTTGATTAAAACATCTTCTTCGTCATAGAGAGTTATGATGGTCCACTTAATGGCCCCATTAAGCCGTTTGGCAGCTGTAAATTTCTCATATCGAATGCCTAGCGGGGAGTTTTTTACTAGAGAGAGAAACAATAAATCCTTATTAAATGCACAGCGAGCCCAGAACTATTAACGGATATTTCTTTTGAATAAGCGACCAAAAAGCATAAATCAATTTTAGTTCATCTTCTTTTTCTGGTCGAACTTGTGACATTTTAATTACTACTTAAAGACATTTGATTTACAGATACCTGAGCATTATATCTTAGGAATGCATTTCAATTGTGTGTGAGAGTCAACACGTTAGGCAAATAAATGATATTTTAAGACTTAATTTGTTAATTGTCAATTTCATCAAAATCGTGCATTGAGATCTCAATCTATCGAGTACTATAAGAGATTGTAACATATTCATTAGCAAAGCAAATTCAGTTCTTGTTTTTCCAAGAGATTTTAATTGATTTTAGATTGGTTTCAATTAAGCTTTTAATACACTTTAAGAAAATGTTTAAAAATTTTATCAAAATTAATAGTACCATTATTTAGCTAGTAGTCTTTATATTATGGATATTTAAACCTTAAAATTCTTCATAGCTTTTTCGTAAATAATAGATTTTTGGGTGGTTGAAATCATCGATTTCGTTTCAAAATCGATGTTTTTAAAGCAAAAAGGATTTCAAAATAAGAGAAATAAATTTATGAAAATAAAATGGCAGTAAATATAGTCTTAATTAGTATCTCGTTGATTCAGTTATTAAATTATTTATTACGCCCCACAATTTACCCTCAGTTTCAAAGCCCTTAAAACCCTCTGATTTTCTATATGGTCAGATACGAGCGGAAGAAAAGCTAAAATATCTGACTTTTTGTCTCTCCCTTCTTCTCTCTACCAATTACTAACACTATCTGGCTAGCATGTAGGTCGGAGGGAGAGAGTTTTGGGATAAATCCTAGATTTTAATTTAAAATTGGGTTCTTAAATTAAATATATATACTACTAATTGAGTACTTTATCGGCCAAAATCTTCCACAAATTCAAACACAAAGTTTCCCTTGACATTAACAAACTAAAGACTAATAAAACTCAAGATCAACTTTAATTATTAACATTAACTAGTAGCTATAGCTAGTAAGAAGATTGGCTGTAATTTACAATCACTTCCCAATCACAATTTAAATAAATAAATATGTAAAATAATTATTAACATAAACATTAAACAGAATATTAATAGAGAAACCAAGAAATCAATCAAGAATTACTTAAACTCACTAGAAAACTTGTAAATGGTTTGCCTAAAAATGTTGCCAAAACAGACTTGGTTACATAATAAACACTTATCGATGACTAAAATCGATAGATTGTCGATCTGCTTGTTTTATATTAGCTAGTTTATTGTATGATACAAACTGAAAACAAATTCATTTGTTAATTATGTTGCCTAAGAACAAGTAACTTGTGCAATAATTATGCCACGATCAGTAACACGATCAAAGGCCAAGTGAATACATACTACCACATCCAGGGCTAAATGATCGTGAAAATCAAAACAACATAATCATAAAATGCGCACACTAAACGTGGTGTTGCCCCTGTTGTTGTTGTTGTTGTTGTTGCAGTTGTTCATTGGTTTCTGCGTCCAAATGGCACTTTGGTCTAAAGTCGATAAGGATCGCAAGCAACGACGACGACGACGATGAGGAGGAAACAACAACTCTACGAGTTCAGTAGTGGTAGTAGTAGTAGTTAGCCAAGGCTAGCTTGGCTGGGCTTTAGCCTGGGTTTTAGCCTTTTATTATCGGCAGGATCGCTAAACTTGCGGCATGCAAATTTTCAATGCTAGACTCAGGCCAAACTGCAGTTCAGCACTCAACGCATGCCGTAAATCACCAGTTTCAGCACCACAACCACCGCCACCGCCACCGCCACCACCATAAGCACAACCACCATCAGTCCCACCAACAACAGTTGCAACAAATTTACAACAACTATTGCCGTGGCTATAAGAGGCTGCACGACGATCTTACTGAGCTATGCCAACAACAAATAACAAAGCTCTTTGCCAGCTATGCCAAAGTCATGAATCAGTTTTTCATAGCGCAAAAGTACTTTTTGCCGATAACTTCATTTTGTGGCTTAATATGCTTGTTGAAGGTCTGGTAAGTAGTTGTTGTTGTTGTTGCAGTCATTGTTGTTGCCAAAAGCGTGAACTTGCCAACACCTTAAGCATTTATGTTGACACAAAACCTTTCCCTAAAGGCAAACAAGGAGATTTGGCATGTAGGCGAAAGACGGGTAAACGGGGAGACGATGTGATAGCCAAAGACTATGATAATAATTTCTCGTTGTGGCTGCTGTCGATTAAGCTTAAGCGACAATTTTCCATAGTGTACCCAGGCCTGGGCCTAGTAACGTGGCCCATGCCGATGATCCACCTACACCCCACCATCAAGTTGCCTTTGAGTGTTTTACAGCCCATGGCACTTGCCAGTTCTCTTTTGGCCAGTTTCGTTTGGTTTCCATAGAGTCGTGAGTTGGCTGCACGATTTTCCATAGCGCAGCATGCTGAGTTCTGGATTGGGACCGACTTGAAAGTCGGGATGACGGGAAACGGGACGTGGTTTTTGTTGTCTTTGTTAGTGGTAGCAGTTTAGTTGACTGCACTAAGTTAAGATGTTTTGTTTTTTTGAGAGCCCTCTCTTGCATTGGCCTCTGCTAGGTGTATGTGCAATTATCTTGGACAGGCCAAAACCAACGCCGCATAGTCTGGGGATCTTTTCTTATTTTCTATCTTCCTTGTTTTGGGTTTTTTTTTGTGTGTTATGGAATGCCGCAGCTTAGTTTTTCTTTTTATTGATTTATGATTTGTTTAACACAAAGGCACATTACCAAGAATCCAACAGTGGTTGCTCCTCTCCACATACATATGCCATGCATTCAAAATTGTCTTTACCTAAATTTGATGGTAGCCTTAAACTTCATGCCACATTTGGGTTTCGCAATCGCCCAACAATAGTTGCAATCACGGACTCTGGGACCCAGAAAGTCCGCATTTTCAACACTCATAAACCAGACTTAACTTAACATGAATGCAACTTGAATATCAAAATATTTTATATGCACGCTTCCATTACGTTTCCATTCTCCTCTGATCCCCTGATCCCCTGTTTGGCTGTCCAAATAGGGACTTACTTTGCATTTTGCGTGGTCGGAACTCTGTCTGACTCTGAATGGCTCTAGCAGGCAATTTATATTTGAGCATAAATGCTGTAAAAATTAGACAACTGAATTAATTTTCCTAGCGACAAAAAGCTTGAAATATTACAACCTGAGAGATTATGTTTGCTTTTCGAAATGGTTTTAGTTCGTTAGCAGGTTAGAAAATAGTAATAAAGTTTGTTCTTCCAACTGATCTGCCATTTGCTAACTCATTCTAAAGTTGATCCTAGCAAGGAGCAGTTTAAGTTAAGCCAAAAAGTTGTAGTTGACTCTTATTTGAAATTTGTCCACTTGATCTTACTTCATCTCTATTCCTGGCTCTACTCATCTGTTTTATATACAATTATCACAAAGAAAGAGTGGAATCCAAATGAAATTTCTAATCCTTTTTGCCTACATGAACCCTGAAAGATTCTTAAAGTCATTTCGTTACACCAATGGAGAATAGAATTCTCTTCATGCTCTTCAGAATTCTTACTCCTTTCAATAAGTTTCAACATACTCACCCTTCTTACTCTACAGATTTGATATGCCCTGGCGATCATTAACCATGTCAATTTCTCCACTTCAAAATGAGCTGCTGAAGAAGTTCTATTGACATAAGCCTCTTCTTTAACTATTTTGATCTGGTGGAAGACCAAAAAAAAAAAGTGCCAACTAAGCATGAATTGTGATAAATCAAATTGTAAACAAATCAATGATCGCCTTGGCTCCAAACTGTCTGGCATATTAGCCATATAGGCCCAAAGCATGACTTGGCCCAGACGCAATGTCTACCCCAGACAAAAAAAAGGAGAAAAAAAACATCTTTTTTGTTGATTGATTTATTGAAGCGTTTCGCTGGCTGTAATGATGAAAAATTAATACTCGTCAATGGAAATGGATATGAAAATGGAAATGGAAATGTTTGATAGTCACTTCAAGTGACTTTCAATTGGAGTTAAAGCGAAAAGCCTTTTTCTTTTAATAAAAGGTAAAAAAATTATTTATTGCTTTGCCTATTCTAAATTCTATTGCTGAGATTCTTGATTTCTTTTGTCCCAATTGCACTTTCTTTGCTCCCCTTGGTTATTATATTCATTTTTGGGCTCAATCATCATCGCTTATTGAATAGATCGCTTTTGGCCTGGGAAAGCAAAGACAGGCTTTGACAATTGCCGCCCCCCCTAACCTCTCCTCTCCACACCTCCCCGCATATAAATGCGTTAACTGATTAGGCATTCATACGTGCAATGATTAATAACAATTGCGATCAAACATTGTTAACCTGAGGTTAATTTACGCTTTAATCAATTGGGTTCATTTACACCAAACACCAGGCTCTGAAAAGCAACGACGAGCCCCCCTCCGGGCAATACGTGAGTTGCCCCAGAGCTGTCGCTCATTTGTTCTGCATGATGACGCTGTGGCGATCCAGCGGACAATGATCCGAGCGGCCTGAAGTTTGAAGTCAAAACACTTGAGATAATTGCAAATTGAATTATTGCTAAAAATATATACATACATTCATATACATTCTATATGTATGTATATCTTGTTCATATATTGAAAATTACTATATTTTGAGCTACAACACATTCAAATTGATGACTTGATTGATCGATCCTCCACCATGGAGTCGAGTCTCAGTTTTCGGACTGGGATCTCTTGATTAAAGGCATACCGCGGCGCTCGCTGAAATTAAGTTAAACAAATTTTATAACACCTTTGCTCCGGCACACATCGGCCACTTGCCGCGATTGGAATGCAATCAGTTTTCTTCTCTCTCTCTCTCTCTCTCTCTATCTTTCCTTTACAAATGATGATGATACCTAACCAAAGGAGGAGGCGATTGGGGCAAGTGAAACTCGTAGATTACTCTCCTCGTACTTAACCTCACTCACTTATAACAATAAACTAAATTGCACTTGGCTTCGGCTCGATCAGAAACAAAGTGTGTAGTATGCATCTGTGTGTGTGTGTGTGTGTGTAGTTGTGGATCTGCGGAGTTGTTAACGTTGCTTCCTTCTACTTGCTTGGACGCATCTTTCGGGCCCGGACAATAAGCACTGTGATTAAGTCCAATGGTCGTTGAAAGATCACAAAACATTGCACCGATCACATTGATCATGTTTATGAGGTGGTTGATTGATGAATTCCCTTCAAAATATAGATATCCCTTGAAATCATTTTTCATTAAATAGTTTATTAATTGCCCATAATTATAGTAGTTTTTATGGTTTATTTTGAACTATTTAAGGAAATTGTTAAATTGTTAATTTGAAAGCCAAACTGATTTGGTAATATGTTAATTAATATTACCAAATCAGTTTAGCTTTCAAATTGTTGTCTATTTAGTAATTTTACAACTACATATGACTGCCTTTCAGTCTATTTATTAAGTATAATTCTTTAGAAATTTATAAAATTGTAAGATAATTTTGCTTTTGCAGTTCTTAAGCTAAGATTTAACAAAAACTGATTTAGATTGAGGCATTATTCCCATAGAATAGTTTGCCTTAAGAGATTGTACTTATATTCGCCATGGATTCTATTGAGATCCTGATGAGATATAATTGACATGTGAATATATTTCATCTTATTGGAGACATTAAATATGAAATACAGCTCGAACCAATCAAAGTATATCTGAAAATATCAGTATTTATTTCGTTTAACAGATTTTACTTTTGATCACATTGGAACTTCTGTAGAAACCCTCGTATTTAGTAAGCACGTCTTCACATAATGATGGGCAATTTCAAAAACACCTGAAGCCCAAATGCCGCCAACGTTTATACAGATACGGATATATTGGATATGGATATTAGTACGGATTTTGAGGCGTCAACACAATCTCTATCTCTCTCTCTCTCTCTCTCGCTCTCTTTCTCTCTTTGTCTCTCTCTCTCTGGCGCAGTAAGTTATTTTATTTGTAAATTAAGTACTTCAATTACTCAATTACTTGATGATAAAGTCGAGTTTGTTGAGTGAAGCCATTGGCCAAATCTGGTCGACAATTGATCTAAACTTCTGGGCCAACTCAATTATTTTTTGAGCTGATCTAATCGAGAATAGAACGGAAATGCAGTACACTTACACGGACGCCAATGCCGAGACTGAAACTGAAGCTGGGACTGAGACTGATAGTGATACTCACACTGTCAGTACAATTCGAATGGCCGATCAGTATGCAGATCACGATGTGGCAGCAACTGTGGGCTCATTGAGTTGCAATTAGCCCTTCTCTTTGCCGGCCTGACACAGCACCAGGTCGCCTGCACTTTAATTAAAAGGCGATAAATTTGCCAATCTCAATGCCAGGGAACAACAGCAAGAGCAACAGCAACAGCAACGAGTGACTTCACATTTGGACTTGGCTCTTGACAGACCGAGCCCGCTTGGAGTGATATTTATTTATTGTTTGTACCCAAAGTGGCAACACAAAAGCCAAGGTGTTAATTTGTTGCTGGAATGGGAGGCAGATGGGGCACAGGCACACTCTGAACACTCGTTTCGAATGACGACTGAAATGGCAGCAGCAGCTTCAGAGCCTCAGCCTCAGCCTTGGCTCACTGCAGTTCTGAAGTTGGCCCCATTCATGCCCATGCCCTGTTTTGGCCTTTTCATTGACGCTAACGAACATTTTTGTCCGATTTAATCCCATTTCATGGTGATCCTGCACAATTGTGCTTCAAAAGGGAGTGAAAGAGCCAGAGAGAGAGAGAGAGAGAGGGAGAGAGTGGAGCCTAGTCTTGTGGGCTCCAGTACAGAGACTGAGTCCAAGCCCTGGCAATTTATTTGCCGCGCATGCAGACGACGACAACAAATTCGAGTGCCAAATGATGCCAAGCGGCAGCCGCTCGAAGCTCCCCCCCCCTCCCGAATGCACTCCCCCGATCTCAGTCACTTTGGCTTGACGTGATTTATTGGCTCGCCAGGCAATACCTGAGGGCGTTTTGTCGCAAATTAGTTGCATTCGGCTTCTGTTAATTTAGCGGCTGGTGCTGCTGCTGCCGCTGCTGCAAATGCAACGCAAATTGTGATAATTTATCGACAAGCAATGCTTTGCTTAAAGTTAAACAGAAATTACGGCTTTTTGACAGCCTCCACAGGGCACATCCACAGTCACATATCGCCTGAAACTGAAAGCGAATAACCCGTTCAGGAAATCAACGCCTCGAATCGCACAATTTATGCGCCCTAACCTTAACTCCCGACCTCGCTATACAACTTGGCCAACTTGCCAGGGCCAACACGAAATTTATTTATTATTAATTTGACACATTTTAACTCGATTGTGGCTAATTGTGGCTAAACGAACATCGCTTTAAATTTAAAAAAATAAACCCCTCATGTCTGTTGAAAACCCTGAACTGCATTTAACTGATTTAAGCAGAAATCATTTTCTATAGATTTGCTTTAGAAATAATATAATGCTTGTGATTATGAGACTTTCTGGGAATCGTCTGTGACTATCAATTGGTATCTATCCTCTTTGTTATACATCTTTATGAATTTCAAATTAAAGCCAACCAATTTTTATCCGTAAGTCTTTATTTTATATAGTCCTTTATGGTTTTTAGTTTTCAAAGGGCATCAAAAATTGGTGAATGAAATGACTATCCTAGAAGAATTTATAATCTTGAGAAAAAGCTTTGAAAGAAAGTAAACAATTGGCCAAAAATCGAACGTTTGTTCCTCTTTTTTGTCACTAAATTGATCCATAAACTCATTTTAAATTTGGCGTTACGAAAGCTAAAGAAACTTTAGTCGAAAATATGACTTATAATAAGAAATTTGACTCATAATGTTTAGCTTATGTAATTTTTCGAAAACATGACTTAAATTGAGAAGTATGACCTATAATATTTAGTTTTTGTAATGAATATCTCAATGAGTTTTAAATCAAATGTTTATTGCAAATGAATACAAGTTCGAATAATTAATACTCCCAAGGTTCTTTGAATAGAACTAACACAATAAGAAGTTAATCAGACTTGGGTAAGTCAACCTACATATGAATATTCCTCGAATTCGCGTTTTCCCCTTTTCAAATACCTTTTTCTTCGTGCCATCAAGTTAATTTTTAACGATCATTAATCACTGAAACTCGGATATTTAACCCCCCTGTAACGTCAGCCCTCTTATCCTATGTACATTCTCTCTTCAACTCTCACCCGTTTGCATTGTACAAACTTCTTGTTAACCATTTATCTCTGGCTTATTTGCGGTTTACTTTTAATTTCAAACATCTATTAGAGCAGGCCATTATGGTGAGTCGAGTGGATATATCCAGCACATGTCAGTTATCAGTAATGAGCATCGCATCAGCATCAGCATCGACATCGACATCAGCCAATGTCAGGCAATGTGCCGTGTGACATTTTGCCGCCGCCATTGTTTGTTCACATATACTACAAGAAGACACGTACACACACACATAAACAGATATCTATATGTCCTATATATCTGTGCTATAACCCTCCATTTCCATTCAGTTTATTTGGTCTCTTGGCATACCCATCCTTATGTCTTAATTATGTCAGAAAGCAATCGTGTGTTAATAATCGCATATTTATAATCGTATTAGCCGATGTCGTTGCCATTCAGTTGGCCTGTCCCTGTAAAAACAAACAATAACAGAAAGAGTCAGCAATAGCCATATGAAAGAGAGCAAATTTGTTCAATGGATTCGCTTATAATGAACTGCATAGAGACTCCCTACACCAGGGCCCGGCACAAAGAGAGCGCTAAAAAAGTTTAGTTGTATGTGTGCACTTGCTTGTATGCGTATGTTGCTTTACACTGCGCAAAATTAAACTTCATCAAATTCTGCCTCGAATCAAGAAAACGAGTGCAGCAAATAATCTTATGCAAGAAAAAGATAGAGAAAACAAAGCAGCGATCAATTTTTTCATGTGTGTTTTCTCAACAAAGCGACATAGATCTGCTTGCGTCGAAATGCTGAGGGAAACTAAATCAACCCTCATCCTCTGTGTGAGGACTTCGGCAGGTTACACGCATACGAGGTGCCGAACAAGTTCGTCCCCCGGGGGATATGAGTGCCGGGCTCTGCCCTACACCACGACAATTTTTTATGCCATTCATTGACACTTCAGAAACTAATTCATAGTGCCAATGTTTCTCCCTCTCTCTCTCTATCTCTCTCTATCTCTCTCTCTCTCTCTCTCTCTATCTATCTGTTTTCTATGCTCATCTTCTTTGAACTCTTTTCAAAAAATTCATTTGACATTTATTAGAATACACTTCCATTTTTTGTGGGTCATAATAAAAATTTGTAATGGTAATGCCTAAAAGACAACTTCTACAGCCCATCGAATCGGCTCCTTAGAACTCTCTATCAATTCAGTTAAGTGAATGAAGCAGATGCCTAACCTTTTATATTAATCCAATTCTGTGAGACTATTTAAGCCATAAAACACGTGTGTTTTTCTTTTCAACTCTTGATAAGGGGAAAACATTAGATATACAATAGTTCAAGCTGCTCCTTAGGCATAATTGGTTGTTCTAAAAAAATATTAATTTATTTCAACTATTCAAGTCATTCAACAAAAAAGAACTAAAGAGAAAATTATCACATTATGCCATACAAATGTAAATTCTTACAGTTTATTGTTTCAAAATGAATGTAATAATATATAGATGAAAATCGATTATATTCTATTTTCTTCCATTTGGTGGGTGATCTGATCTAAATGAATACAGTACAATACAGTTAAACCGACGCTCAAGGGATCGACGAGCTTTGTCGTTATATCCGGAAAATGTACTAACCCGAGGCCCTTTCATAAAAATTTTTATTGGGACCAACCAATCACTTATCGAATTTTAGCGCTATAACCGGATGGACGTTATAAGCGGAGTCGTTATAACCGGATTCTACCGTACATTGACACGTGGAACTTAGCTTTATATCTGAGTTAAAGAACTATTCAATAAACAGGAATTAAACCAATAGGAAAATAGTCTTAGTCACCAGACACTTTTCAATATTAGATGTTTCTCATCACTCTATCTATGAATTAGGTAGTTCTAAAGGTTATGTATAGATCTTCTTACATTATTACTCCGAGTTTCAATACTGAGACTTTTATATATTCAATGTCTCTTGAAGATTGGTTGCTTTTTATAAGCAAGTAGACGAATCCTTTATATATTGAAAATATCAAAGAGTTTTTCTGATTAATAATTAAAAAATACACTTCGTTAAAGCCCAAAATCTGAATTAGGCCTGAACAGTTGTCCCAATTCATAATTCTAACTATATAATAAGTTGACTCAAGTGGGATTTAGGTATTCTAGTGACAAATGTTTACTATAAAGACTATAATAATTGCCAAGACAGAACGACAATTTCAACGCCAACTAAAAGTCAATTTCAAAAGGATACAAAAATCTAGGAAAATTTATTATGACCCAGCGAGAGAGAGAGAGAGAGAGGGGGAAGAATACGGTAGCGGCAACACTTTCATCTGTGCCATACAATACCATGTTTTTTTTTGTGGAATGGTAGTGAAACATGAATCCAAATTCATATGCAATCATATTTACAAGAATCACCGAGTTGTCCATGCTTTCTGGGTCATTTAATTTCATTTCATTTTGTTGAATGCAATTGGCATTCTCTTTTTTTTATGTTTGTTGCTCTGTATTGCTTTTTAAGGCAGCCATCTAATTGTCCTTGAATGCGGCCTCAGCTAGTTATCCTTGGGCATGTGAAAGTGAAATCACGCGCTAACAATTGAAAGGATTCATTAATAAAATGTTTAATAGTATAACCATATCTCTCTTGAGTAGCAGGGGCACCAGAAGCAGCAGCAGCAGCCGCCGTATGTCCTTTTGTGCAGCTTCTGTTGTCCTATGCTAAAAACCCAAACCCAAACTCAAACCAATGATAACCCCAACCCCAAAAAACCTAAACGAAGCGCGGCGTAAAATGTTTTACGCTTCGTTGCATTGAAATTCATTTGAAAACGATTTTTCTTTCAGGCCACTTACACAAAACACAAAACATATATACACACACACACACACTCGTACACTCACACAGTGAGAATGAAGTGAAGTTAATTTATTAGACATTTTGTACGCATTAAATGCCAGAAGGACATCATCATCATCATTGAGCCAGAGCCCGAGTCTATTAAATGCGTGTACTGCCCCATTGTCTGGCTCGAGTGCCTGGCTCATGAAGTGGTTGTTATTTGTTTGTCTCGACTCTGGTTAAAGGATCTGTATCGGGGATCGAAGGATCGCCAGATTGCTAACACAGATCACACTGCGGCTGCCGCGTTTCTTCCCTTCTCTCCCCCTCTCTCTCTCTCTCTCTCTTTTGCCATGGATCTTTGTCACATTTAATTTCTCGTTAATTGTGAAAATATTTATACTCATTTGTGCATTTTGCACCTTTTGGCCGTCCAACCCCTAGCTTCCTGCGACAATGATTCTCTGTCGGAGTGGGGTTGGTCACAGGACTTGATTGCCCAAAAGAAAAAAAAACAATTTCAACATAAAAGTCATTAGGGGTTACTAAAGTGGCGATGAATTTTCAAATTTTAACTTGATTTATAATGGACTCTAGTCCGCTGGCAGCAAGGATGGCGATTCTATAATGAAATTCATTTAAATTAACATTGAAATTTATTGGTGGAAGTGCCATTTGGGTGTATGTCCGTTTGCCATCTTAAAGATTGTCTGCTTCAGATTAGATTCGAGTGTCTCTGTGGGCTGCCATGACTTGGCTTGGCTTGGACGGCATAAACTGCTGGTCAGGCATAAAAGTAAACTGGAAACTATGGAAAATAAATGAAATGACAATCAAGCAATTGAAAAGTAATAAGGAAAAAGGGCTGTGGGAAAAACAATAAACAGATAAACAGACCCAAAAATTCTCAACAAAATTACTAGAAAATTTCTAAATAGTAATTAAGAATTGTTTAGTCTAACGGAAGAGAGATATGATAGAGATAAACTATTGTAAGACAATGTAAATGTATGAAGACTAAACAGGAAGCATTTGTTTTTGATTTGAAAATAGTCATTAAGTATTCTAGGACTTTGTGTAAGAACTTTGATAAAAATTCTCTATAGATGAATCAGTCACTTGATTGATTCATTACCATAAAGAATTTTTAACATAACAACAAAAGCTACTTATACATATGTATATTTAGATTTGAATTTAAAAATAAAAAGTCCAAAGTTATCGACAACAAAATTAATTCAATGAAAAAGCGTAAAAAAAAGTAGCCGAATCATTTATGAATTTTTGTGTATGTATTTGATTAAATCTGAACTTATAATTTGGACATTTCCAATTCATTATTTTATTTTTAATTCATTGAAATATATATATATATAAAGTATACAAAAATATACTAGGAAATAAAGCATGAAACAGTTTTGGAGGTCGGCGCCAAATTCGAAAATGATAAGCAAAAATTCCGAAAAAGCATTCTTATGAATTAGTCTTGAATAATTTGTCAGAAATTTGCGTTATCAATTTTCATGTGAAACAGAAATAAGCTTATTATACATGAAATTAGTGAAATTAATTAAATACTTTTGTTTCAATGTATTGTGTGTTTCTTGGAATATAAAGACTTCTCGAATTGTTGATAACAATTTAGTTGAAGATTCGGTGGCATTTCGTTAGCTGTCGCCTGTTCTGACATGCCTGACTGATGATTTATTGATGTGGTCAAAACATGTGTTGGAAGTGACAGCTACTTGCAGCATCTGTAACACCGCCAACGCCTTCAACGCCTTCGATGCCGCGTGTGTTTGTGTGGCCTGCAACTCCGTGCATCATTTTGCTGCAGTTTCCCTTGTGTTTTTCTTTTTTTCTGTTTTCACGGGAATTGTGTTGTTGCGGTTGCGCCCCAACTTGTCTGCCACTAACGATCCTTGGCAGCGGCAATCAGTCTGATATTCTAAATGCCATTACCCGTACTCGGTTCCCGGCTCTCCCTCTCCCTCTACCTCACAGTCTGGTAGTCTCGTATTTCCGCCCGTTGTGTGAGAATTTCCGCGCTGTAATTGGAGCAGGTTTGTTTGAGCTAAGCGCCAATGCCGAAGCCGCCGCCGCCGTCGCTGCGATTATCACATCTATAATTATCAATTATTTTCAAACAATTAATAAACATTTTAAATCGTTTACTACTCGACTGAGCGGAAACAGCTGCATAACAAAAAAATAAAAGAAAAATATGAATGATTATCAATAGACAATAAATGATATGGCTGAACGAATTTGGTCAAATTAACATTAATTTACAATTTATTTATAAGCTTAGGAAATACAACTCTACAATATAGTTTGTTATCAATTTTGTACATTTTTAGGGACTGCAATTGTTACAAATTTAATCATCTTAATTTTCATTAATGTATATATGTACATACATATGTATACATATATGTATCTTTGAATATACTGCCCTTAAATCTTTGTTAAATTTTGCTTAAAATTAACAAAAGAAAAAAAATCGACAGAAACAGTTTGAAATTAATCACAAATATTTTTTGTCACGTTCTTTGCTCATTTCGTTTTGTTTATGATAATTGTTGTTTATTTTAGTAGCAAATGGCAACCACTAAAATTTTAATTTCAAAACAATTTTGGATATAGGCATAAGCCTAGAATAAAAAATAATTAATTTTCAATAAGTTAGATTAGAATATATGGAGTTAACAATTGATTTGATAGTTTTTTGAATATTGAACTACTATTATAATTCGTAAAACATATTTCAATCTATGATAATTTTTATATTTAGTCTTAGATTGTTTACTAGTATAATTCATATTTCATATTCATATTTCAATCTATGATCACATATTTATTTCGTTTTAAATTGTTTAGATTATCTTTCAGATTTTTATAGCCTTCGATAATTTTTATACTCTTTCGTCGCCATGTTAGCAAAAAATATAACCATAGTTTTTAAAAATATTGAGTGAAGACAATAAGATTGCCTTTTCAAGTACTTTTAACCACAATGAACATATTTTATGTCATTAAAACCTTCGTTGAAGTCGGCTCGAGGTCATTACTCTTAATAAGTATATCTAGAATGTATATGTAATATAGACTTAAAGGCAATAGGAAGTCTGATCCCTAAATGAAAGTAATATGTTTAGGAATAACTGATAAAGAAAACTAACTTTCGTTTCGCCGAAGTTCATATACCCTTGTAGTACCCACAATTATTTCCTCAATAAGTATCCTACAATAAGATGTTTCAGTATTATAAAGAATTAGCCACTTAACCAACTTTAAAAAGACTTTTCGATCTTCCAAAACCTAGTCTCTGTTATAGTGGTCCCGATCCGACAAACATCTTCTTGACTACTTTATGAACATTTGACTAAAATTATAATACATTTTATTATTATTATTAAAGTGTGGGATATAGTTGTAAACTATCAACCTTACTATATTTAACAAGCACTGGCAACAAAGGCCTTCGGGATTCGAACCCGGATCCTCGCTGTTCAGTTGACTAAATGACTGGGCCACTTAGACAACTCATCTACCGAGGACTCCAATTATTAGACACACCCTTTATAAGTATATAAAAATGTCAATTTTTAGTGTTTATTTGTTTTATTAGACTCTTTGCTCTTTTTGCCACTGAATTTTTCTCTGATTTTCTAACGTTTTCATTTTGTTAAAACTTTCGTGTTTTGCAACAGACAAGTCCGACCAATGGTTCCAATGGTGGTGGGACTTTTCCAATCAGCATATGCGTGAATGCTGGAAAATTTCACACCATTGAAGGAAAAGTGTTTTGCATATGTATGTGTATTGTGAATAGTTTTGTGTTCCCATCGATTTTAATCGCTTTGCCATCATCAGATGCCCGCTGCGTGGCTCACGCACAGTTGACTCTAGACAATGGAACAGAGGCGAATTTAAATGTCAGACTCGGTGCAGCCTGTCAGCCATTTTGTGTTGAAAGGATAACAATAACGGTAGTTTGAATGCTCATTGCCAATACACACATACACACATATAAACACCCAATCGGCGTTGCCCGCTTGACTGAGTGTCGATGGGATAATAATAATAATGCCATTTTGGCAATTGACCAGCATGAATGTGCCCAGTCGAATGGCTAGAGTTATTCCCCTCCTCAACGTCATCGTCTCCCCTCCTGCCTCTATCTGTATAATGAGGCATTAATGCAATTGCCAAAGTGCCATTTGCATGCCGTCAGCCACTCAAAAGCAAATAACAATAAATTTGATGAAAATTGCATTTCATAGCATTTTCATGCCTTATGTGTCAGTTGTTTGGTTTAATTACATTTGCCATTCCCATTTGAAATAACCAAGTAAAATGGCTACCATTGAACTGTGAGATTGACAAGAGCTTTCACATGAGCTCAGTAACATATTAGTTCTATCCATGACACTACACACATACATACATATATAATAATTTGTGTTAGATTTTCCCATAATTTATTATCTGATTTTCAGTTCTAGGAAACGAGAATATTCTGACACCAGTTCTTCATTTGCTTCATTAGGGAACTCTTTGCTTTTGCGGCGTGAAAAAACATGATCCATATTAATGAGGCGTATGAGAAAAAGGATAACATATCCGACTACTGGCGGCTTCTGCGTTTCCATTTCCCCGTATTGTCTCTCTGGTCTTTGTAATGCGATGCACAAAGAAAGCGACCATGTCGGAATGTGTGACAAGTGTCCACCTCTGGCGCCAGTTTGGGGCACGCTTCATAGAGAAAGTAGTCGACTGTCGCAGGACTAAAAGGATTCTTGTTCGCCCAAATTGAACAAACTACCGTTTAATGGCAGGGGACCAGCCATAGAGTCACGCCTTCAAACAACGTAGCAGCAAGTCATATTTTAAATGCTTGAATAATTTCAATATTAATTAACAATTACATTTGCTGCTTTCGAACTTTAGTCAATAATTTACCAAATTAGAAGAAAGTAACCGAAAAACAAAAGAAATGAGAAATCGAACTGAAAAGTTATCGCAACTAAAGCAATTATCAGCCCAAATACCATAAATCTTGGCTCGAAAGTGTTCTCAACTATTTTATTTGTGTGTGTGGGGATGCTATGAGTTCTTCGGGGTTATCTGTGCCACATAATTACATGGCTTCGTGTCCGAGATAAGAGAGTCTGCCATTTGGGGGCTAGTCAAGCGTTATGCCAGCTGATTAGAGAGAGAAGGAGAAGGAGGGAGGAAGGGAATTGATTTCAATGACAGCCTCAATTACCCAGCGAAAGGGACTGATAAGACAGTCGCGTTTGCTGTCAACGATGTTATCCTTTTCCCCTTTTCTTTCTTTAGTTTTCCTTCTCTTCTTGTTATTGATTTTCCATGCATTTGTTGGTAATTACAAGCACAATGTTTTAATTTGAGCTGATAATAAAGGGCTCAAGGTCCCCTTGGGTCTAATGGAAAATTCGTTGATAATTTTTATAGTTTATTAAAATTAGTAAATGAAGTTTATTGAACTTGCCACAAACAAATATGAAAACTGAATTGTGATAAGCCAGATGAGAAGTCAAACAAAACAAGGAAAGAATAAAAGATGCAGAGAGAGAGATAGATAGATAGCGTAAGAGAGAGAGAGGGAGACAGGGAGTATATAGTTTTGGGTTTGGCTTAAACACAATGCCTTGTCTGAAGTTTTTGCTTTCAAATTGCGAAAAAGCAAAAAAAAAAAACTAAAGCATTGTTTCGACCTGCCATTGTTACCTTCTATTTATCAGTGGCCTGGCATTGTTGGCCGTTTGCGAAATACAACAACAAGATCAGCAACAGCAGCAGCAACAACAACAACAACTGCAGCATGAGGAACAACAGTAAGGAAAAAACAAAAAATAATTTTACACCTCTTTTGTATTGTATTTTAAATAGGTTCAAGTGAGGCGCATCTAATTGCCAGCATGCCAAGTGTTTTTGGCTCAAATTGTCTTAACGCCTCTCTTCGAAAACCAAAGTTGATTTTCCCGGAAATCAAAAAGGCACACACACACACACACACTCCATCTGAATCCGATTCGATGCCATTTTAGTTGGCATTGTCTACATCTCGGCAGGAGTTGATATATGAAGCGTGTCAACTGCATCTTTTAGTGGTTTTTAATTTGAAAATTGTTTTGGTCACTCCTCAAGAAGAGAACGCGCATCTTACAGATGCCGCTGGGCAACAACAACAACAACAAGAAGAGGCGTTCATGCGTTTGTCCAACAACTGGCGCAATTCCATTGTCCCACCCGCATGTCCTTTTGCCAAAAACTGTTGGCAACCAGAAAACATCCACACACAAGCTGCAATTAAAGCATATGTGAGTGTGTGTGTGTCGCTATCTGCCTCATTATGGGGCGAGATGTTTATCTTTGTGTCTGTTATGTTTTGATTGCCCCTGGCAATATGAATATCAGAAAATCTTTCCCTCCATCTCGTCACTGCCTTCCGCCGAATTTCCAATTCGATATAATACCATTGACATTGTGCGGGAGTTTGCTTTTAGCACCCTCATTATTTTTGGCTTTGTGCCTGCGACATAAGCCAATTACGTTTAGATTAAGTCGATGGGGGGAAACAACAACCCAAACAACCCAGCAACAACCCAATGGCAACAACTTCCATAATTGATTCATGATCAAAAAAAAAAAAACAAAACAAAAGCCCAAACATAATTGGCAATATTGTCAGCTGCTATCCCTGTCCCTTACCCTGTCCCCTGTCCAGTGATGAGAAATCTGCATATGAAAATCAACATTTTGACAAAGTCATGTCCAGCTGCTGGTTCCCTTCTATGATTCTGTGTGGCCATTGAGTTCACGTGTCAAGGAACAACTAAAAATTATTTAATAATGAACTCGTCGACAATGCGCCTCGAATGCCTCGAACTATAAACTGCACTTCACTTTAAAGTCAGCTCCCTTGACATACAATTCTGTTGACAAGCCAATTGTTTTGGCCATCTTCAGCTGAAAACGTAGTTTTGAAACACAAAAAACACAATCCATAAACACTTACAATATGCAAAAAGCATTTCAAAACACACACATTTACGCACACACACAAGCACTTGAGTCCCTGAAGTCATTGAGGCATTTGATGAGTGTCAAAAAGGCAAGCGGATTAGCAGGATTTGTATTGGTCTTTGTATTACAAGAGGCTCAGCCAATTCTGAAAGTCAAAGTGCAAAAGGTATTATACGCTTATGGGCCAAAGACTATGCAGTTTTTTGATTGATATACCAGGTAAGGGTCTCTCTCTGTCTCTCTCTATCTTATTCTCCATTGTTTGGGGGCTCAAACATCTGCCAGAATTCTGCTTAAATATCTATAGACGAAACGTGAAGCGTAATTAAAAGATATTTTTCCCATATTATTTGATCTTGCTGAAAGGCAAACCAAATGTGATGTGGTTAGAGGATTATGGAATTATGATTGAACCAATTTACAACAAGAAAAAAAAAACAATTGTTAAAAGGGAACAATCACACAGAGAGACAGAGAGAGAAAAGGATAGTAAAAATGCCAAATTCGTTTGGTATTAACTTCATTTGCTTTGAAATTCCTTTTTTACATCAAATTTTCTACGCTCTTGAGTTTCATTATTTTTAAATGGAGATCTGTTAGTTATTAGAAATAGAAAATGGTAAAAATATAACAAAATATTTATAATAAATATTGTTGGAGGAGAACTCTTGAATTTAAACTCATTAATTTAATTATTCTGAAATATTAACCATTGGGTTAAATAGCTAAACTATCGATATACCGCAAGCTCAAAAAAAGTTCAATCTAGCATCACTGTTGGCTCTCTTCTTGCGTTTTCCTTTACATTTTACTTTGAATTACTCTCTCTCGTAGCACAAAGCTTTAAGAGTTTACTGTACCAAGAGAACTCGCAAATAAATGAAAAAACTGGTTAACGTCGTCTAATCTGTTTCGGAAAGATTGTGGAACTACAGTAAAGGAAAAACGTCAACATACACCTCCAATTTACACATAATTCGGCTTTTTGGAACGCAACATAGTTCTCTATTCCTTCAGGGACATTTTGCGATGTGTTTCGTCCTTTTCTGCCTACTAGTTTTGTTTTTTGAAGGACTTTTTTAAGGATACTCTGAAACGGGCATTAAGTTACCCGATTTTTTCCTAGATTAGATCCTGTTTATAAAACTCTGAGCAATAAGGAAGACCTACAATGAAGCAATTTGTCGAAAAAGTCTTGAAAAATACAAAAAATTAACCATGTATGTAGACTTTTTTCCCATCACTTTTTCTGTTTTTTTTTCTCGCATAGAGTTAACTTTATGTCCTCTAAATTATGGCATACTTACATTTTTAATTTTTTGAGCAATTTTTATGCCAAAATTGGAGGTGTATGTTGACTTTTTTCCTTTACTGTATGTACATAGCCAAGGAAAGTTTTGAATCATCGAATTCAAACGAAGAAGCAGTTTATTATGGTCGAGAAATTGGCAACAAATATATTTCGATTTATTTTTATCCTTTTTCCATCATAGAGTCATACGGTTTTATTTTCCTTGTTTATCTTAAATTTTTTAAAGAATTATTAATATTTCTAAAACAGATTTGAACTCAGACGAATATTATTTCTCAAATCATTTGATTGCAGATTAAAAATTCAAAGTAAAAGGTCTTTATTTTTTATTATCATAAACTATTTTGAATTAACAATGGTTTTAAATTTCACATAAACATAAGGATTTGATAATAAATGGAGTTTTGATGTTATAATTATAAAGACGTAGGAGTTAAAAACGGAATCTTTAGTATTAATTGAAATTTTATTCAAAGTTTTGAGTATATTGAGTTGTTTTAACGCAAAGGAAATGTAACAGATTGTATGGCGTTTTAGATGGCTATCTGTTTCGCTTTGTTCCTCGCTAGAATTCTATCTTTAATTCTGTATCTGTCCCCTTTGGGTTTTTATTAATTAGCAAACCATAAAGCCAAGGAGCCCACAAATTCCAATCAAGCAATGCCCAGAGCAGCAGTTGCTCGGCTTTAACCCAAGTGTCGACATTTTCCCTTTCAGATCAGTGTTCGGCCGAAGGCTATTGATATAGTAAATTTCCAAAGAAATCTTATAGATGTGTGGCAGTTGATAAGCGTGCAGTGGCAGATGCAACTGCTTTTATATCGCTATTCAGTGTAAGCAGGAGAGGTGGGGCTAGAAAAGAGAGGAGATGAAGAAGAGAGAGAGAGTTTTTTGGTTTGGTTTGGGAGCGCGTGTTCATTAGCTGCCATAATTTATATGAGCCAACATATTTATTGAATGTTTTGGCAGTCGTTTTAACGGCTAGATGTTTGTTGGCTGTTGTTGTCCTGGTGTTGCTTTGGGCCCAGCTGCCAGCATCATAAACTTTGGACAGACACGAGTTTCACAAGGCAGCCACGAGGTCTAGAGGCCTTAGTCTAAGCCGATGGATATATAGAATTTTGGTATGGGAACTCGAAATGGGTGTGGTGCCTAAGCGTCTGGATGAGGAGCAGCTCTAGCTCTAGCCTCTCTCCATGGGGCATTGGGCTAAGCTCACAGCATGCAATTATTTTCGAGTGTGAAAATAATAAAACTGCCAAATAGTGTGCAGAAAGTGTCCTGTGGTTCACTCAAAAACAATTGACGAAAAAGTGCGCCGCACTTGAGTTTTTGAGTGGCCAGCTGTATGTACCTCCTACCTGCCGATTGGGTACTCGAGAGTCTGTGGGTGATGGATGAGCCCCGTCAAGTGGCTTGTGGTGTCCTTTTGTTTGAGCTAACATTATTCTCTACTTTAAATACCAATTAATAACTACAGCTGAAACTGGAAATTGAGAAACCTTAAGACCTGGGAAAGACTGGGAAAACTGGAACACACAAGTGGTTGACTGACTTTGCTGCAAATATCTTTCATCTTCCAGCTATATATGTATACCTATATATCTGCCATCTCTTTCCCCCACGGTCTTCCAACTGGCGTGAATGCGTCATAATCTTGCCACTTGAAAATGATGGCAAATATTTAATCTTGGTCGTCGGTCGTCAACGTCGTCAACTTGAAACAATTAATGTGGCATTTGTGTTATGCCGTATGACTTTCGGCTTCTGCGGCGGCCCGCACCTTCACAAACAAATGCTAATGGGTATGACAAGTCGCCGCCGTAGCCGCCGCCGCCACTTACTCAATTACTTTGCCAAACATGGACACCAAGATGTATATATATAGATGGAGATGAAGATCTTGGCTCTCTTAGTATTTATGATTTGTTTGCTTTGCCGTCTCCGTCTCCATCTCTGTCTCCGTCTCTGTCGGTCGGATCGTTCCAACTACCAAGCGTCAATATTTGCCATGCAAATATAACAATATAACAGCAACAACAATAAAATATTCATCCATAGTAGGTACGTATTGTCAGGTGTCTTTGCTGTCTTCTGACCATGGACCAGAGAAAAGAAAAGTCGGCACTTCTATCTACAATGCCTTTTCGATTGGGCCACAATTCTTGCTTCTTGTGTGCCATCTAACTATTGGCTTCTTTCCCCTCTCTTCCCCTCTTCACCCTTCGGTGGTTAGTCTCATCCAAACTGTAGTTACATCTATTATGACTTCAAAGCGGCGGCGCACCAATTGTTGTGACACATTTTTCTATATAAACTTTGACTTTGACTCACATTTGCCAATTAACTGCGACACTTTGGAGTGTGTGACATAGCTACCGGTGCTCTATAAATAAACTGAATCTGATTTTGAATGGTCAAAGTAATTTCAATGCTTCAGGGCTATATCGAATTCCGAATACACTTTAAATTGCCACATAATAATGGCTAAGGATAGACGAGGGTCTATAGAGGACACTTATCAATACAAAAGACATCAACTGCAACACCTTGAGACGATTTCCTTTAAAATTGGGTTTTACATTTTACAGTACAATCCGGTTATACCGACTCCGCTTTAACGTCCGTCCGGTTATCGCGACTAAAGTTCGATAAGTGATTGGTTGGTCCCAATACAAACATAGGTGAAAGGACCTCCGGTCAGTATGTCTTCCGGATATAACGATCGTCGATCCCTAGAGCGTCGTATAACCGGATTCTACTATATAAGTATTTATATTTTTCAAAAATCAAGATGTTTTAAAATCATTTTACACATTTTAATAGATTTGAACGATCATAAAATATAAGTTAGTGAGTAAGTTAAGTATTTCTACTTAAAAAGTTTTTATAGACTTTTGGGATTACAATAAGAAGACGAAATATTTAGGTAATATTTTATCTGTTCTTTTTTTGAGGTCCCGCCAAAGATTGCCTATATCTCACACAGTTTTTAATATTTTTGGATGAAAATTTTCAGATATATTGTATTATCACACGTTCAGTTATTAACTGGCTTGTTATTTAAGCCTTATCGACAATTCTGTAAAATTAATAAAACAAGGAACCAACTGTGATATATGTGATGTGTAATACCCATTGTAAAGGGTATTACAAAAACTCGCCGCGCGCGCATTCAAATTGCATCAATGGAAGAATCAGCGATGAGAACAATTGTCCAGTTTTAGCTTCAGGTCTACCAAAAAGCAACGGCTTTAGTTACTTTGGCCAGAATGTTGGGCTTAGTGGCTATCTGGTTGGCTGACTGGGTAGCTGCTGGGTCTGTGTGCGATGTCAATTAGCAGCTACGGAATGACACTTTATGTGCGTCGCGCGAAAAGTTTTTTTGCTGCCGCTGCTGGCCAAGATCCTTGTGCAAAGTGCAATCAGTGCAAAGCCAAGAAAGCCAGCGACCATGAACGGCTACGCAGTTGACAAACAAATGTGCCATGCCAGCTCCTCAGCTTCAGTTCCAGCCTGAATTCGAGGCTTCCACTCCCAGTTGCAGTCTTATACCCGAAGGAGGAGGCAACAACAAGAACGAAAAAAGTTAAGTAAACAAACAAACAAACAATTGATGTGGCAAAGAGTTATCCCAGACCAGACAACAGTAAGGCCTGTTTGTCTGTTGTGTGCCTTTTTGGAGCTTCTGAAAGCGAGCAGATCCGCAAAGTGACTTGTAAACATTTTAGCAACTTTTCAACTTCAACTTGAGGGCAGCCTAATGAACTGCTGCTGCCCGATCTGGCCAGAGAATGAATATACTGATGTGATTCTCTTTTGGATTTCTACTCTGTGATTCCCATTGATTGGCAATGCCAATGGCAATCTCAATTTCTGTGGCAGTCTGCAAATTGACAAGATAAATACATTTAGCTAATTTGATTTCAACTGACTGTGCTACTTGTTCTCGTTCTCAATCTCAATCTCGTACTCGTCGGATTCGTACCACGTAAGTAAGTATTTATAGGAAGTTGAAAATTTGTTCGCATAAAATGCAATTAAGTTGTAATTAAGAAGAGCACAAAGGCACAAAGCCGACACCAAAAATATAACCCTTGCCATTTATGGCTGAATCCTCCCACGTCCGCCCGAAGACAATCAAAATTCATTAGCCGAGCGGCGACAAATAAAGCCAAGAGCCACAGACTCCATTCTGTGTATATATACAGAGACAAACATATGTATATACATATGTATGTACATACATTCAGAAAGTAAATATGTACACAGCAGCCTGCGAGGATGGCACATAAAAGACGACAGAACCGCACATCCTGTGCCAGGAAGCACAGCCGGCTAAAATTACAAAAGTCAACCCCCAAAAGGCACATAAAAACCGCTTGAAAAGCGTATGCTCCGAGCCCAAACAGCCACCAGCAAACCAGCATCCAACACTCTGAAAGAGAGAGCACTTACCCAGTCTTTCTCCTCCCCCCTCCATGCTCCATGCAACGCCATCTAGTCAACGATGTTCCAGCCGAAGGCTTTTGAAAAATTGCAAATTGAATTAAGCCAAAGTTAAATGGCTAAATGACTCGAGCCAAGTATCTCAGCTCTTGGGCGGCAAGCGGGGGAAGGGGATTGAAATTGGACTGGGATTGGCCATGGAGTTGGGATATCAGGATATGTGGGGGTTGCGGTTAGGCGCATGATAGTAGCTAATATGCTGCAAAATAGACAACGAGCCAACACAAGCACAGTGGGCTCATTTCATGAGAAAATCAATAATTATTGGAAAATATAAGAGTTAGAATCTAATAGGAAAATAGACGAATATTTTCACATGTAGGGGAGGGGGTCCAGTTGTGACATTCTCAAATAAACCATTACAAACCAATCACAACAATTAGTGTGACATTCCTTTCATATTTTCTTATTTTCAGTGAATTTTTTAAGGTGAGTCATAACTTTTTTTCGGCCTAAAATAATATTAACCAGATTAAATCTGCTCCAAAATCTTTTGGGTAACTCAAATAAACATACTTTCTTTGGAAAAAAGTTGCGTTTGGTTAATATTTAAATGTTAAACTTCTTAATTTTTCATTTCCCGGAACTGAGGAAAAAATGTTGAGGTTTTTCAAAACCCGGGTCATAACTGGGTTATGACTATGTTTGTCTATAAAATATCTCTTACAATTAGTTCTAGTTGTTTCATATGAAATTAGTCTTTTATTTACTTTAGTTATCTTTCAATCAGGAGTAAATACTATTGGGTAACCAATTGGTTAAGAAATTTCTTAAGATAATATTATGTTAATCACCATATTATGATGCGATCAACATATATATAATAAATGTGATTACTGTTACAATTTTATGTCTAAGAAATATTAAATTAGAAGCTAAAGCACTTGAAAACGAGATTTTAAATCTATAAACTACTTAAGTCATCACCAAAATCCATAATAAATGCACTTTTGAGCCCACTGTACCAAGCTGGCAAAGCAAACAAAGAGATGCCGCAAAACCAAACTTCAGCCCAGTTTGTACATCCCCAAAAAGCTGAATCCTTGCCCGAACCAAAAACCAACAAAACGCAGTGCTCGGAGCGTTCTAGCCCAAGGCAAAGCCAAAATTCTCCGGCTGTAGAGGGCTAAGTGTTATTTACCAGGCTAAATTATTAAACGATTGTTAAACGAGCGGATAAAGGATGAGCGTGAATGATGATGATGCTGATGATGATGATGATGCAGAGCAAGCGGGTGTAAAGTTGGCCGCCATTGAGAAAAAAAATCCTTATGGAATTTTGGTGTGGGTCCTGTTTAGTCCTAACTGTTGTTGTTGTTGTTGTGTTTGGTAGCTGCAGCGAAGGGGAAATTTGATATTAGGTAAATTTATTTGATTTACATTTTTATGGGGTAGCTTGGGTGGGCACCCTGTTGTTTGCCTATCGCATTAAATGGAAAGAAAGATAAGAACTTGTCAGGGATTCTATGTGTGTGTGTGTGTGCGTATATCCTTATATAAAAACGTAGAATAAATACAAAATAAATTAATAAAAATGGCAGCGTTGTCGAAACGAAATCATAACGAGTTTGGACGCATGTCGGCAGGCGTCCCATTGTGTGTATGTGTGTGTGTTTGTGTGTGTGTGTCTTGGCAATTATGTGAGCAAAGTGCCGAAGGGGGTGGAGTTGCCCCAGAGACAGAGAGACAGAGACAGAGACGTCAGTCTGTCAACACTGATTGACTGGGCTAAAAATTTTTGCACCCCCGCCATGGCCACAACCAGAGGCGGGGCGGGGGGAGGAGAGAGATCCCACAGTCAGGCAGCAAGGCAATCAGTGCCAAATCAGAACTTTATTTATTTGTTTGTTGTTTGCCAAACGTTTACGCCATCAGCAAAACGACACCCAAGAGCTCGTTAAATGTTCAGTCATGCGGATGTAATTCAATAAACGAGCGCCAGAGAAAGAGACAGAAAGACATCTAGCTAAATAGATGAGAGCGCGAGAGAGGGAGAGGTGAAGAGGAGTAGTAGCAGCAGCAGCCATCAACACCCAGCCGTTTAGCCAGGATATATATGTAGATATATGTATGTATAGTATGTATGTGAGGCCACAATTGCCACAACAGCCGCTGTGACTAAATGACTGACTGACAACCGCATTGTATATATATCTATGTGTGTGTGTGTGTGTGTGTGTGTGTGTGAGTGGGGGTTGGTTTATTTACTTGGCCAAACAACCCCGCTGTAGCGACCCTTCTATCATCTCTTGTGCTCTCTCTCTCTCTCTCGAAAAGTCCAAACTGTCAACACGTCAACTAATGGTGGATGGGGCTAAGAAGCGGGGGGAGGGGAAGACGATTGTCAGTTAGGGGTGGCTCCGGCGTTTAGTGTTGTTTAAGCGATTTAACGCATCGCAAGGATAATGAAATTTTGATTATGTAGCGCTTGGCTGGTTCTCGTTTACTCGTTTTCCTCTCTACCCCCCCCATCTTCCCCCTTCTAACCATTTCGTTGGACGTAACGTTTATCGCTATTAGTGTCAAGTACTAGACACACACACACACATATATACATATACATATATTTCATTTTGTCTTTGAATGAGAATTAGTTTTTGGAAGCTGCTAATTAACATGGCTTGTTAACCCATTGTGGCTTAAATACATGTGGGAATAAGCTTCCCATGGCAAGTTCAATAGACTTTTGATCTAATTTTAGATATTTACTTAACTAATTTTAGTCCTACAACAGAAAGTCAAGAGTATTTAGTTTGCTGTTCTATTGTTTTTCATTCTGTCACTTTTCTATTTTTATTTATTTAAACGAATTGGAAATAAATCTACGAGTTTGTTTATAAACAATTATATAACATAACTAAAGTATTTGAAATGAATGAAAATGTTGGAAAACTAAAGATTTCCAAATGTATGTTAATCACCAAAGACAAATTTTCCTTTTAAGCCCTCTTAAAGGCCAAAGTAAATTTCCATTGCCTACTTTAAGGCGAAATCACAGCTTGTTCTGGGTGAAACTTTTCATTTCCTTTAACTTTTGATTTATGATTTCGATTTGCTTCACAAATTGTGAGATCAAACGTAAACTAACTCGACTCACAACTAGTTGCTGATATTAAAAACACGAAATATTTTATTTGAATTTAAAAAAAAAGTATTTCGATCCGTTCGAATGGGTTAACATTTAAATTGAATTCAATTTTAATTGTTGTATGCAACATATATTTTCTTTGTGCTAAATTAACAATTAAAATCTTTTGAGATACGAACAATTATGCAATTCAATTTGAAAATTAATTGCACAATAAAAACAACAACAATCTTGTTTAATTGATGATGCCAGCCTATTACTGCGGCGTCCGTCGGCAGCGGCAGCGGCAGCGGCAGCGACGTCGGCGGCTATTTGAAAAGCTAACTACCCACATAAATATGCAATACACCCACACGCACACACATACACACACACACACACACACAATACACGCATACAATACACACTCACACTTACATACAATACACTTAAATTTGAAAAGTTTTGCTCTCCCTCCCCCCCCGAAGACCCTAACCATTTTGGTGTTAATACTCTATTTCAAAGTATTTGCTTCTAAAAAAGTATATAGTAGACTGTATCACTAACTAAAACTCAGAATCTATAAGATTTAGGGGCTATTAATACGTTTGTCTAATTTTAAGAGATTTGCATTTTTGATTTATTGCAATTGTGAAAACTTTTGTCTTTCATTAAAGTCTAAACTTTTGAATAGAAGAAAATCAGAATGTAATCAATAGAAATTGTTATAGATAACTGTTAAAGTGAATTTAAATATGCCAAAATGGTTTTAACTAAAGTTAAGAGTATTTAAATTTGTTGTAATGTGAATTTAAGTTTAACAGAGTATTTAAAGGTCGTTACTCACTGGAAATGCCACATTAGACTAAGTGGGCGCGCGGCAAATAAAATCAAAACACAAATAGCTAAATACAGAGAGAATGAGCGCTTGATAGAGGAGGAGGAGGAGGAGGAGGAGGAGGAGGGGGAAATAAAAAGAATTATGAAAAACTATCAAAACATTTACATGCGGACCAAAGCGGCAGCCATTTATCAACTGAAACTGACCAACTCGACCAAAAAGCCAGTCCAGCCCGAGAGCCAGTCAGCCCGCTGGCTGGTCCGGGCCTGCTGCTGCGTTTGCCGGTACCGTTTCATCTTTTTGGCCGGCAATGTTGTTGGTTAATACAGAGGGATGGAGATGGGGATGGGCGGAGGTGGCGATTGTATCTTATATAGGTGTATATCTCTCTCTCTCTCTCTCTCTCTCAGTGTGTGTGGATGATTATGATGTTTATTGAAAAATTAATTTGCGCCTCGTTTTGGCCTCTTATTTGCGTATTTCAAAGGCGTAATGAATAATGATGATGATGATTAAAACCGAAAAGAAAAGAAAACTCTTGACACGTTTCGTCTGAGAAATTAATATTTGTAATTGGCTATAATTGTTTATGCCAATGGCCACAGTTTCAACACAGAAAAATGAAAAGAATACAATATTATTAATGAGGCCTGCTCATGTATTTCGAAATGTTTTTAATTGAAATGAAAGCGGCATTGTTGTTGGTTTTTATAATGAAGCGCCCAACTGACATAGAGTCGAATTTGCTTTAATCAGCCTCAGAGCAAGCAGTGGGATGAGCAATTGGACTGGATATTGGTAAGAGAGGAGAGAGAAACACATGAAAACATATTGAAAATATACAATACAATACCATAGATCATTTGTTAATTGAGTTATTTTGGTTATTCTGGTGGACCGAGTGGAATTTTAATGATGGAAAATGTGTGAAGATTATAAATGGGATTAGTTTGGGATTAGTTTGGGTTGGGGTTGGAAAATTAGACTAATCTATAAGTTTACATGATTAACTAAACTCTAAAAGAGGAAGGAGAAATTGAAATTGGTGATGGAATTTATTAAATTTTAATTTTATTCTACAATTAATTCATTAAATTTCTTTCTAAATGGGTTTCTATGTTAAGAATTTTATGCGTGTTATGTGAATATTAATTCATGAATGTATACAATTTTAAGAATTTAAGAGTAATAAATAAATCAAATTAAATAAATAACTTAATTTTGAAATGAATCATTAAAGTAAGAAGTAATTTTTTAAGTAAGAAATAAGATTATCGGAATCCATATTCATGAATTCAATTTAAGAATTAAAGAGTAATAAATAAATCAAGTTAAATAAGTCTCTTAATTTTGAAATGAATCATTAGAGTAAAAAGTATTTTATGTAGTAAAAAGTAAGATTCTCAGAATCCATTTAGTTATTATTTTAAGGCTGAGTCATCGCAATCGAGATTATTATACAGATTACTTCATCCTTATCAAGACTTCTCCTACAAAGAACCTTTGAAAATTTTCTTAACTTTTACACAATGAGGCATTAACTTTTCCCCATAACTTCCCAATTTACAATGGCCGCCAAAAAGCTTGCCTATTAAATAATACCCAAAATGAGATTATTTTTTGTAAACAAAATTTATATAAAATGCGTTTTGAGGACATCCTCATTTTTTGCCTTTGTTTTTTGTGATCTGAATTTGTAATCCTGCATATTTCCCATTTATTTATGTGATTGATTTGCTGGGCTACCCGATTTATGGCTAACGATAAGATTCTTCTTTTATGGTTTATCTTTTCAAAGGACGTAAAAAAGCATAATTTCCTGGCCAAGATGCCAGCTTCCAGATAAGTTGGTGGTACCCTTTTGTCATAGTCTTTGATGTGAAATGGGAATGCGAAAAGGGATTCCGAATGCGAGATGCTTCTACCTTGATAATGATGCAGCTTATTATTCATTATAAGTATTGTTTTATTCGGGGGTAGGACATTTATTAACTGGTTGCTCATACGCCATGGAGCACCAATTAAATTAAAGACAAGGCAAAAGCGACTCACTTACCGAATCTATAGCTTCCCAGTGTCCCAGACAGGGCGACGACGACGCTGCCAATTATGTTGACAGCAGAATTTAATAAGGAGCAGCATCACCAACGGCAGCGGCGGCTGCAGCAGCAACAGCAGCAACAGCCACAGCTAAAAGGCAGCTGGGACAGGCAAATGAAGTCATGAACACAGTGGAAGCAGTTAGAATCTGTGACGTGACGGAGAGAGAGAGATGGAAAATACATCTAAACCTCCAAGTGGAAATGGACAAGAGATTGCCTCCGCCGACGCCACACCACCAGCACCATCACCATCACCACACCGTCCTCCCACCCTTGTCAACGCTGCGGCTGCTTGTTATAAAATGCTAATACGCGCAGCAACAGCGAAAAATGAAAAAAAAAAAAAACGCTTTGAAGATTGAATTATTCAATAATAATTAGGCGTGCAAGCGAGATAGGTAGCCAGTTGGCTGGCAGCAAACCATAGCCGGCTCTGTCTGTGAAACTCACCACACTGGAAGTGTGCACGAAAAGAAGGCGGCGCAAGCAGAGAAAAGAGCGGACCGTCTGTGAGTGTGAGTGGGAAAAACAAAACGTTAGGCCAATAAAAATGGTGTCGCTGCATCGCCTCAGTGCCTGCGTGAGAAAGAGAGGAGACGAGAGAGAGAGAGAGTGAGCAAGCCACCACCAAAAGTACCAAAGTACCGCAGCCAACATGAGGGTGAGCGCGAGCGCATTCAGGCATTCTCAGGCATGCTCATGCTCGGTTTTAGTATTCGTTAACAGTTAGTTAACAGACTGACTTTGAAACGTTCGCACGCAGGTCGCATTAACGAGATTTTTGTTGTGAACAAGTCTTTTTGAGTTTTTGAGTTGAGAATTTTTCGAATTCAATACTTTGACGATTTTTCAACCAAGCGGACGTGTTTTATACGCGCGTGTGAAGGTGACTGAGAGCAAGTGTACGTGCGTGCGTGTGTGTGTGTAATACTCCGTCTGTGCATGTGTGTGTGTGATGAGTGATAAACGAGCGAATTAATTAAGAGATAATCAAAACAAATTAACTGCACACACACTTACGGATTCCTGATGTCAAGTCAAGCCATGTTTCAGTAAAATAAACAATCCAAAAGACGCAAAACGCAACGGCAACGGCAACGCAAGTGAACGAACAACCGAGAAACGACTTTTCCACTGAAGGCTTTATGTTAAAGCTTTCGACAACAACAGCAACTAGCATGACAGTGACTGGGCTCCGCCAAACAATGACCAGCCCGACGGTGCCGCCAATTACGACGCTCAGCCAAAGCAGCTCGGGGAGCAGCAGCAGCAGCAACGGCGGCGGCGGCGGCAGTGCCAACAACAGCTTGACCTCCGCTTCCCTGCATGGCAGTGGGAGTCCCATAGTCCATCCTTTGACCAGTCCCAGTCCCACATCTCCGTCGGCACTTTTGTTGGCCCATCAGCAGCATTTACTGGCCCAGCAGCATCAACAGCAGCAGCAACAACAACAACAGCAGCAACAGCAGCAGCAGCAGGCGGCTCATCATCATCATCTCCACAAGACCACCTCCAGATTGAGCAATTTCAGTGTGGCCTCCTTGCTGGCCGATACACGGCCCCGCACACCCACCCAACAATCCCAGAATAGCGATGGACCCACGAATCTCTCAACTTCTCCACTCTCACAAGGCAGTGCAGCGGGCACGCCGCCACCACCGCCTCCAGGCCCGCATCCAGCTGCCTTCCATCCAGCCGCTGCCGTAGCCCACCATGCCCATTTACTGCATGCCGCCCATGCGGCTGCGGCGGCACATGCCCAACACCAGCAGCAGCAGGCAGCGGCCATGGCCCAGCAATTGCGGCAGGCCCAGGCCCAGGCTCAGGCCCAAGCCCAAGCACAGGCCGAGGCAAGAGCCAATTCTCCACCCGCATCCATTACCACCAGTTCCACGCCAAGCACCACGCCAGTGATGACAACGACAATAGCAGGATCAGCGGCAGCCACTTCCACGCCCGCCAAAAGTGAAAGACACTCGCCGCTGGGCAGCAGTCACACGGACTCGGAATTGGAATACGATGAGGACATGCTGCACGAGCACGACGGTGACAATGAGCACGACGAGGAGGAGGACTCCATTGTTGATATCGAAGACATGAATGCCGACGATTCGCCGCGATCGACGCCCGATGGCCTGGACAGCAGTAAATCCCTGGAAAGCGGCCATGGCGGCAGTACACCGGGTTCCCAAATGCCAACGGCAATTCTTTCGCCAGCCGCTCTGGCCGCCTCCGGTCATGTGCCCATACGACCAACACCGTTCAGTGCTTTGGCTGCAGCTGCTGTTGCCTGGGGAGGAATGGGTGGCGGTGTTCCATGGCCAGGAGCAAGACAAATGCCCCCATTCGGACCGCCAGGCTTGTTTCCCGGACAAGGATTCGGTGGAGGTAAGTTTCGATAGCCATTTAGGATCATAATTCATTATGCCAATTGACTGACCCTTTGTCTGTCTCTCTCGCCCACTTATTGTCTTTGTCTTTCACTTTTGTTTTACTTTATCATCTCCATTTTGTGTGTCGCATTTTAATTCAATTAACTCGCTCGCCCCCTTTTCCTTAATTGGCAATTGGAATGGCCAACGTACTCTTGTTGGTGACGAGTAGCTGCGGGTGCTCCACCATGCTCCCTCCATCCTCCATGCTCCCTCCATCCTCCCTTCATATGGTGTAGTCAAAGTGCGTGGCAATTATTGCTGTGCTTTAAATAAAAACAATGAAATGTGCTTTGCTGATTGCTCACCGACCATTTTCCATTTCAATTTCTATTACTCGTATCATCATCATCAACAATATTATCATCATCATCATGATCGTGGATATGTCGCGTCGGTTTTGATTTAACTCAATTGGTGGCCTCTGTCTGATTATTCATTACATTGGTTTGTCTGATTTGTGGCGTTTTTTTTGGCGTTTTCCGGTCTAGCCACCCTCCCCCCGCCACCCATCTAGGTCTAACTGACCGACCAGACTAATTGAAGCGAGTCTGGCTAGGGTCTGGCCACTACAAAGCCTTCTCTTTGGGGTCTGATCTCTATCTCTATGCACAGTTCACACTTTTCATGCATTTCCTGAAAAAAACTATTCGCACAAAAAACACTGAAAATGCAGGACAAAAATCCGACGGCTGACTGACATGTGAACTTTAACAGAAGAAAAACAAACACACACACACACACAAAGTAGTTTTTCTTTTCCAAACACTTTTTGCACATTTCCGCCAGAAGGGAAAATACTTCAAATGTTTTGTAAGAGGGTCGAAACAAAATTTTCAAGTTATAGAAATCCAAAAGCGCTTTAAAGTCTTAAAGTTGGTAAATTTTTTGTCAATTTTTCTAAATATCGAGATCTGATCGAGTGATGGAGAAACATTTGCCGCTTTATTTTGTCATTTGGCTGTCAACTGTCAGAACACTTTAAATGAATATATGGATGTGTGTGTGTGTGTATGTGTGTGTACAACTTCATTTTCAACCGTGTTTCGTTTCATTTGGCAGCTGGTTTTTCTTTTTGGTTCTTGATCCCATTGTCTCTCGCTCTCTCTCTCTTGGCTATCCTCTTGGCAGGGCTCATTAGCTCAGCAGGTTGCTTTTGTCTGCCCCCTCACTCTCTCTTCAGGTCTTCAGCTCCTTTGTCTATATATGGATGTAGTATTTTGTTGTGACCTGTGCCGCTATCTGCCGCTCTGGCGCTGCATTATGTCAAGTGTTAGGTACTTAGAGCCCTCAACATAATGTTTTCTCTCTCTCTCTCCCTCTCTCTGTGTGTGTGTGTGTATCTTAAGAGCTACCGTTTACGGTTGAGAGTCGGTGTCTTTAAGGATTTTTTCTACCTTATCAGCGGTGAATTAAATGAAATTGGTTAAAAGATTAGAGAGTGAGAGAGGGGAGAGGGGGGAGAAAGAACACACAAGTTGTTGGCCATTCTTAGAACTTATATATTCAAAAATTTGTTACGTTTCGTGCTAGTAAAATGAACACGGGGAATGCCTTAATAATTGAACTAATTGCAAGCCTAACCATAGTCACGTACCACCTTCTAACCCTCCCCCCAACCCCACCCCCTTGGACCACATTGCAGCTGCAATTCTTGGCAGCCATTATAGAAATTAATTTTTCAAGCTGAACAAACGAGCAACAACTTGGGAGTCATTGCATAAAAAGCCACAAACAACACACACAAAAGCCAAAGTAAAGAAATGACAGAGAAAGAGCGAGAGTGAGAGAGAGACAGAGAGTGAGAGCTAAAGAGAAGCGCCAAAACCTGGCCAAAACGATAGATGTATAATATGTATAGGTAGGTTGCTAGGTAGGTTGGTAGGTAGGTGTGGCAGTGTCAGCTACGCCCACCTAAACACGCAATTCAAGCAATTTAAACGTTGACAGACAGGCTGCTGCTGCTGCTGGACAGAATGGAATGGGAGGGTGAGGAGGGGGGAGAGAACTTGCATGCGTTTTAACACCATTTACCACATTCGTACCTTGCCTGCCCTGCCCCGCCCATCTCCAGCGAGCAAGACCGTTTAAACCGAAGACGCCAACCGATTCCGAGTCAGAGTCAAAAGCTAAAATAATATTTGCATTCTGCACGCCATCTAACGTGCCAAAAGACGCGGCTGGATGATTGGGATAACCACAAGGTGGTGACGGGGGAGAGAGAGAAAGAGAGAGAGAGAGGGTGGAGGGACCAGGATGAGGTGTAGTTGGCGTAGACATTTTGATGTATGTTTTGGTAAATAAAATTTATTTGCATTAAATTACCAGTCCCGCAGACCGAACCATGGAAATTGCCAAAGAAAATGTCAAGAGACAGAGGGTGGGATAGGGGGAGGAGGATTGTGGGGGCTAGATGCTAGCCGCAAGGTGCAGAGTATCTCTCTCTCTCTCTCTCTGTGTTGATACAATGGCAAACATATTTGCTAAAATATTTGTAGACAATTGGTAGTTCAACTAATTTGAGTTGTTCACTTGCCCCACACACACACACAGACACACACACACACAGCTGAGTAATTAAAAAACCAAACTCAAAAAAGTACATATCACTTTTTGTTCGCCCCCCTGCCTCGCCCACTTTTGGCTGTTTCTTGCCTGTCATAAGGCGCAAGTTTTTCAGTTTTCGAGGCAAGTTGGCGCATGCGTGTAAGACCCCCTCCTCCCCCCCAGGGCCCATTTACTGGGCAACCCAACCCACTTGTTATCTCATTCGCTTATCTTGCCCAGAGGCAGCCATTGGCGATTAAATTGTGCACTTTATAGCAAAATGTGCATTCCAAACGGCGGTCCCGAGGCCCCGGAGAGACCTGGGCCAATGCAGCTGGACATGCAATGGACATTGCGAAAATGATCGGTGGGAAGACTAGTTCTACACCATATACAAATGCAATTTACTTATCTTATGACAACTAGTTTTGACGCGCTCTTCAGCTAATTAATTGGCATTTGCAATGAGGTCTATGATTAAAGGAAATGATTCGTCTTGGCAAAGTATTCTGGATCCAAGTGTGACAGCTAGACAAATGTCAAAATATGATTGACAAATTAAATTAATAGAGTTTCACACACTTGGTCACACTAATAAACAGTGTTGATCAATGAATATTGAGTATACATATTCGACTATTCCTCTAAACAAGTGAATTTAATTACGTATTTCTTTCAAAATACAAAGCAAAACCTAATTATGGAATAATCTTTGTCATCTTTTCATTTGACTTTTAATTAAATTAAACTTGTGTGTGTGTGTTTGTGTGTGTGTGTGTCATCGTAGATATCTACATATTTGGTGCTAATTAAAATCCTTCATTATGAAATCAGTTGGCCCAATCAGTTAGCCATAGGGACGGACAACAGTTGCCGTTTTGACCGTAAGCGTGTAATTGCATTAGCCAAATGGCTGCCTATCTCTTTCTCTCCCCTTTCTCTCTCTCTCTCTCTCTCTCTAGATATTGCAAAATGATTTTCTGCTAAGGTTGCTCGTGTTGCTGGTGCCCATTTTGCTATGCGAAAACGCTTTAATGAAGAATTAATTGCCAGCAATTTGCACCGCAAATCAATCGGCCGTTGTCACTATCGTCTATATACAGCAGCCCCAGCAGCTAACCATATAGACCAGATGAGACGAGACGAGACGGTACGAGATTGGTTTAGTTTGGATTGTAAATGCGTAAATTTCACAATTGTTGCTGTTGTTGCTGGTTGCCGTTGTTGTTCGGGTCTTATATGTCGGTCTCGTCTACAATACACCGGAGAACTCAAATTAATTGAAAATCCATTACAAACATAGGCTAAATGTCACAATTGGCGTTTGTGGCATGTATTTGCACTGGCTGCTGTTGCTGGCGACGTATTGCTGCTGCAGCAGCAGCAACAACATAGCACGGCAGCAACGGCAACAGCAACAACACAATGTCTATAAAAGAGCAAAAAGGCGAAAACAAGTCTCGCACTCTGGTTTTAAAACGTGCGTCGCCATTGTCTGTCTCTTTCTAGCCCCCTTCTCTAGATCTCTCCACCTCTCTTGCGCCTTTGTCTCTTTCTTTTTCATTGGTGCCCCCCTTTGCTAGAGTTGTTGGTGGTTTTGTAATAGGATAGGATTGCCAATTGTCGACGTTTAAGGCAGCGGGTAGAGGGGGCAGGGGGAGTTGGGGGAGTTGGAGGCTCACTTGCTATAGTTTTTCTGCCGTTTTGGTCTGCAATGGAAACCCCATTCCAACAATTTAGCGACAAATGAGCAATTAATTTTGAAATAAATGCAAAGAGCTTAACAAAGCCAATTGGATTTGGAGTTGGAGAGATTGTTACAGAAAGCACGAAAGAGGGGAAGAGGGATGCAACAAAGGGGCGGGAGGATGCAGGAGAAAGCTGTTAATAAGTTATTATGGCAGGTGACAAGTGTATTGAAACTAAATTTCATTTGAAAATCTTAACCAATTACATGGCCAAAAAAAAAACAAACAAAACGATAGATATAGAAAATAAAAACCATAAGACAAGAAAACACGAAAACAAATAAAAGCCATAAAAACTTTGGCCGTATCATTTATATGCTAATTTGGCAAGAAAATTTATGATCAAATACAACAAGAGCGACAACAAAATACCAAAAAAAAACAGGCAACAAAAAATCAGAATGAACTAAAAAAAATAAACACCAACAACAAAATGGTCAAGAAAACAATATTTATATTTATAGTTAAGCGTCTCGAAGTCTGTAACAAATTTCTGATAGCTGCTGTTGCTGCGGGGCATCTTCTTAGCCTGATTCTCATACCAATACCAATACCAATCCCAATCAGAGTGACAACCACATCCACATTCCCATCCACATTCAAAATTTACATTGGTTTCTTAATCTGAATTTTCACATTTCGTTTCACCTTGTTAGGGCCCCATACAAAACGCTTTTACGACCTGCATATGCAACCACAAACAACAACAGCAACAAATAAATGAAATTATATGCATATTATTGAATCAGCAGCAACAGATAAGCTGCATCAAGAGCCGAGAAATCTTGAAGGCATTAACATAACTCTGACATGTCACACTAATTACTTAATGAGCTGATCGGCCAGAGAGCTGACTGAAACTGAAACTGAAATTGAGACTGTGACTTGGACTGAGACTTGGACTGAGACTGAGACTTAGACTGAGCTTAATATTCATTTTATTGTGAGCCAAGTGACAAGAGATGAGATGAGATGAGAGCTGAAGGAGATTGAGGTTGCAGGAGTATTTTTATTTATATTTTTTATTATTTTTTGACATTTATTTCGTTTATTGATAACATTAAGTGACAACAAATTTGTGTGTGTTCCATCTGTGTTTCTTGCTCTCTCTCTTTCTCTGTTGTGATGGGAAAATATTTGTCTTTCTTTCCCAAAAAAAACCACAAAACATTGTTGTTGTTGTTGTTTGTTGTTTAATGCCCCATTGCCCCATCTGTGGAGCATAAAAAGCAATTACAAAAGAGAATTTTCCCTGCTGCTGCAGCTGCCTTCTCATCTGTTTGGCATCTTTGGCCACGTTTGTCACTCAACAATTTTCAATTTGCGTAATTATGCATAAAATTAAAGCGTTGCATATCATTTACATTTGTCTTTATTTTGATTCTCCAAGAGCGAAATATATATATATGTATATATACAAATACAAAATGCCCAATAAATTACGCATGCCTCAAGACTCCAGAGGGATGAGTGACCCGGGACTGGCTGCATCTTTAAAATGCCATTTGCATCTTTGTGGCAAGCTCATTACTTTCATTAACAACACACACACTCACACACACACACACACACAAAGCCAAATGCATGTCCAGGCTGAATGCCATAGCGACGACGAAGCAGCTGCTGCTCCTCCAGTTCTTCTGTATATGGCCTGCACGATTCTTTGGCCTCTGTCTCCTGTCTTCTGTGTCTCTTGCCTTTGTTTGCCAAAACAAAATGCCCAAATTAAAATTGTTTTCGCTATACCGAGAGTTGATATGTATACGAGTGAGAGACACAGAGACAGAGAGAGATAGAGACAAAGAGAGGGGGAGAGAGCTGGTTGAGGCAAAAACTTGTGTTGCATTTCCCGTCGCTGCTTTGCCTGACAAATAGTTTAGACAGCAAATTTATTGGCCACTTAAAGGAGTAATTACCATTTCTTGTGGCTACTTTTTATATCCCCACAAGATGACAGCAATCCCCCCACCTCACCCCACCCCTTGTCATTCAAAACTCTCTCAATGGAACATTTTACTAATCAATTTTCTTTCCTTTGTTTTTCTTTATAGATGCCAATGAACCGCCTCGTATTAAATGCAATTTACGAAAACATAAACCCAATCGCAAGCCCCGCACTCCCTTCACCACACAGCAACTCCTTTCGCTGGAGAAGAAATTCCGGGAGAAACAATATCTGAGTATTGCCGAGCGGGCCGAGTTCTCGTCGTCGTTGCGTCTCACCGAGACTCAGGTGAAAATTTGGTTTCAAAATCGCCGAGCCAAGGCCAAGCGGCTGCAGGAAGCGGAAATTGAGAAAATCAAAATGGCCGCCTTGGGACGCGGTGCACCGGGAGCACAATGGGCCATGGCTGGTTATTTTCATCCCAGTTTGATGCATTTAGGATAAGTGGCGGCCAAGTTGGTGGGCGGCAATGACCACCACCAACAACAGCAGCAACAACAACAGCAGCACAAGTCCATTGATAGCAGACAGATTGTTAACCAAATAACCAATAAGCCAATTTCCCCTCCCCCCTCCCAATGAGCCAAGAGAGCACGACGTGAGTGGAAACCCCCCCAAAATTTTGCTGTGATGTTAGAGCATTTTACTTTATTCATATTCTCAAATGTTTGAAACTAAAATGCACTCTGTAAATAATGTAAGCATACGACGGAGACGATGGAGACGATGACGTTACCATATCCAAATATATATAGTTAACCGATATATTGTATATATAAAACAAACACAAAAGCAAGCGAGAAAATGTTTCCTAATTGTACATAAATAACTTAAAATCATAGAGTCTTAAGATTTAACATTAAAAAGAAAATTTCATGTTTGTTAAAAAAAAAGTGGAGAATTGCAACAAAAAGAGCAAAACGTAATTAATTTATTTGTAAAACTCAAGTCAATAAGCATAATTAAAGGAGCAAGAGAAATTCTAAAGCAAAACAAAAAACATAAAAACATAAATTATGATATATATCCGATATATATATTGCTGATCGAACGTATTTGTATTTTGTCATGGTCATTTAAGTCGAGACTAGATAAAAATAATTGAATGTGTATTTAAAAAATACTTTTAAGCAATTAAACTATAACTATGCCGTTAATTATACATTATACATTACATTTAAATGCATAAATAGACCATTAAATTACATTACACATTACATACAAAACATACAAAACAAACAAAACATACAAAACAAACAAACATACAAGCATACATACATATATAATACCATATAGCGTTAATCCTCTGTAGTTGTTTAAATCTAAATTACAAAACAACAGAAAAAAGAAATTAAAAAGCAAAAAAAAGCAAAAAAAAACAAAAACAAAAAGCTAAAAAAACAACACAAAAATCAATGAAATATATGATTATACAAAAAATTTAAAAAACAATATTCTAGTTTTTATTTAGATTACGATGTTGCTTCGAATGGAATTTGTTCCGATTTCATTGATTAAAGCTTGGATTAATATATATATATATACTTATGTATGTATATTCCATTATAATTGAAAACAAATATCAATTGGAAGGGAAGATTTTCTTTAAACAGTGAGGCCAATTGAAAATTTTAAAGCATTTCTGTGGGATTATGAAAAGGATTCTCAGAAGCAAATTGCTCAAA